>NC_091769.1:9010000-9200000 GCF_029378745.1 Bos indicus | reverse complement strand
AATTGTTCGCATTGTAAAGAGGTGCTCCAGAATTATCACTCTTGTAATACCTACTCTCTCCTTTTCTAACCTAGCCCCACCCTCTTATATTTTTCTTGGTTCCTTCATTTTCCTCCCGGGAAACTTGTCTGCCTTAGGAACTGTCCTTAAGTGTCTGACTACTATAATCCCTTTCTGCTTGTATAGAACTCATACAGAATGTTTCTGTATGTATATTTAATGAGAAAAACTAACACATACTAACCAAAGAGTGTTAAGAAGTAGTCTCAGATAATATTCAGAGCATTAAATTGGAGCCTTTGGTGGTTCTCAGCACCTATAAACAACCAAATGGGTGAAAGTCATTAAAAATACAGAACGACTCTTAGTAGAGGTGAATTTCTTATAAACCAGTCCTCCAGATGATTCTGACAAGTAACTATCGGGTTTGAAAACTACTCTAATTAATGTCTATGCTAGTTGGCTCTTAAGTCCAATGGGAAAATACGATAGGGAAAGCAGAATTTTTTGATGCCTCTCAGATCACACATCAGCCATTGAAAGATATATGCAAATAAATATACCATAGACTCCACAGGTGGGTTTTGTAACATAAGAATTTAGAACAGTAGTTTCCAAATAGATACCATAATTACTTTATTAGTTTCCTATTACTGCTACATTGCGACCAATTTAGTGGTGTATAACAAATGCAAATTTATTATCTTACAATTCTGGAAGTCAAAGTCCAAAATGGGTCTTACCAAGCCAAAATCAAGGTGTTAGTACAGCTGTGTTTTCTTCTGGAAGTTCTAAGGGAAAATTCTTTTCCTTGCCTTTCCAGCTTTTAGAGGCTGCCCACATTCCTCAGCTCATAGCCTGTTGCATCTTCAGAGCCATCAATGACTGAGTTGTCTTTATACCCCATCCCTATAACACTGACTCTCCTGCTTCCTGCTTTCCCTTACGGGATCCATACAGTTATGGTAGCCCACATAGACAACCCAGGAAAATCTCATCTCAAAATCAGCTGTTTAGCCATCTTAATTCTCCCCTGCCACGCATCATTACATATTTATAGATTGTGTGGGGGAGACTCACATCCCTTTGGGGATCCATTATCTGTGTATCACCTCATGTATAGCACCTTTGGGGAGAAGAAGATTACTCAGATATTCATTCCTCATCTTTCAAATTGTGGAAGAGTGGAAGGGTAAGGCCATGGCATTATGGAGGGCATTCTGATGGAGAGCCAAAGCCTAACACCGCAGATAAGCTTGTACTCCCAGATCTTGATGTTGATGGTGATCACTCACTATTCCTAAAATTCAAATGGAGCCCTCCTGTGGGGATTATGGCCAGCTACCTAACCAAGCAATTCTTATTTATGGCGGTTTTACTTAACTCTGGTCAGGTCAGTTCAGTCGCTCTGTCATGTCCAGCTCTTTGCGACCCCATGGACTATAGCACACCAGGCCTCCCTGTCCATTGCCAATTCCCGGAGTTTACTCAAACTCATGTCCATTGAGTCATTGATGCCATACAACCATCTCATCCTCTGTCATCCCATTCTCCTCCTGCCTTCGGTCTTTCCCAGCAGCAGGGTATTTTCTAATCAGTCAGTTTTCTTCACATCAAGTGGCCAAAGTATTGCAGTTTCAGCTTCAGCATCAGTCCTTCCAATGAATATTCAGGACTGATTTCCTTTAGGATGGACTGGTTGGATCTCCTTGCCATCCAAGGGACTCTCGAGTCTTCTCCAACACCACAATTCAAAAGCAAATGCTCAGCTTTCTTTATAGTTCAACTCTAAGATCCATACATGACTACTGGAAAAACCATAGCTTTGACTAGACAGACCTTTGTTGGCAAAGTAATGTCTCTGCTTTTTAATATTCTGTTTAGGTTGATTAATACGCTGTTTAACTTTTCTTCCAAGGAGCAAGCATCTTTTAATTTCATGGCTGCAGTCACCCAGGAGCACTCAAATTAAGAGAAATTTGAAATTTTTCAAATCAATCATATCAAATTAAAATTTATACATCTGTATTTTCCTGTTGCTGTCTTTTTGATGCTTCTTTAAGTCAGAATTTTTATTTCAAAGTTTCCACCAATTTTCTTTTATTAGAATCTATTATATTAGCATTTCTCAGTGAAACATTGATTTATCTCAATAGATAATGGAAGCAGGTCTCAAATGACATGACTGTTTATGCAGAAATTTTAAGACATTTTAAAACGTAAGTATTATCACATAGGCAGAAAAAAATCATGCTGTTAAGACAACAGAATTCTAAAGTTATATTTTTTTAAATCATGCAAAGAAATTCTTCTCTAGACAGCATTTTTCTGCTTACATGGTTCATAAGAATAAACTTAAGTAGTCTTATTAAAGTTATAAAGTTAAATAATCATATGAAAATCAAGTTATAAAGAATGTCAAAATGGAATGTGACTCAAATCACTTATGGACTGGATTTGGTCAGGAGCAGTTGAATAGATCAGTTGGAACTTGAGCTGAACATTGTATTATGGTTAATATTTGATATTTAATTAAGTCATATGATTTATTAGAGTAAAGCATAAGTAAAAATTATTTAAGCAAATCATAGAACTAACAAGTGAGTTCTTTGTGCAAGACTGGCAAAAAATAGGGATACCCTGAAATTTAGAACTAAAGTGCAGTGTGTTTGGAGGACTCTGCTTAGGTTTTTTAAAGGTTTATTTTTTTCATCAAAGTGTTGTAGGAATTTCTGTTTTTAAAATGAAAGGACACTTATGAAAAAAATGCAGCATAGGAAATTAAAAGTTTTTTCCTATTTTATGGTGATACCCCTGGGGCTAATACTTTTTCTTTGGTATGTTAGGTGAAAAATAATATAAGCTAACCTATCTCAAAGCTTATTGACTGTGCTTTGAACCAAATAGTTGAGTTAGTTTTTCCTCTCCCTGAGAGCTAAATAAGGAAAGGAACTCTTTAAGTGTCCACTGCTGTCTCCTGGTGAAGTAGAGTCTAAAATTAGAGGGATAGTGGGGAGAAATAAGGAGAAGGCAATGGCACCCCACTCCAGTACTCTTCCCTGGAAAATTCCATGGACAGAGGAGCCTCGTGGGCTGCAGTCCATGGGGGTCGCGAAGAGTCGGACAGCACTGAGCGTCACTTTCACTTTTCACTTTCATGCCTTGGAGAAGGAAATGGCAACCCACTCCAGTGTTCTTGCCTGGACAATCCCAGGGATAGGGGAGCCTGGTGGGCTGCCGTCTATGGGGTCACACAGAGTCAAAAACGACTGAAGTGACTTAGCAGCAGCAGCAGGGGAGAAATAATTTAATACAATAGCAGAATAGGAGTTAGATTTTGCTGTAAGTTGGGTGGGAGAATTAACTTAAGTATCAGTGGGCAATAGGATAACATTTATGTTGCTGGAACTCTTGTAATGGCTTAGTTATGACTCCTTTCCTGTTTGCATGGCCTCTTCTTTAGGAAACTCTAAGAGAAAACAAGCAAAGGGTGCCATGACTCAATGAAAAGGTGGGTGGCCAGTATAGAACTGTGCTCAGAGTACAGTGTTCTGTGCCGTGTTCTCAAAGAGCTGCATTTATTCCTGAACATCAACGTTTTTTAAAGCAATGCATCATCCTCCATCCAGCAAATGCCTGCCATAGCCAATAATACGTTGGCTTGTCCATTTTCAGTTTGTAGTACAAAACAAATGAAAGGCAAGGACATTACAATTGGGAAGGAGGGAGAACTATTATTTAAAAGGCTTTTAAATGATGTCACTATATATTCTTTTAACAACATCCTCTAAAAGCCTTTGAAAAAATAGTCCCTTCTCCCTCAGTTGTTAACAAAGACCAGGCTAGGGCCTGCTCTTTAAAAGGCTGTTAAATGGTGATACTATATTTTTTAATATCAACATCATTTAGAAACCTTTTAGAGAACAGTCCTCGTCACCCACAACTAACAACAACAAAAAAAGGATGTGGGGGAAGGGATTACTTTTTTAAAGGCTTTTGGATGGTACTATCAATAAATACAGCAATATTGTTTTAAAAGCCCTTTTCCAATGGTGATTCAGTTTTTTGATATGTACTTTTAACCTCAAGACCCTATGTTATCAGACAGATTGATGTTTTAACGTTGACTGAAAACTCAATTTACTAATAATCCCAGTAATGCCTTTTATTGAACAGTTTAAAAATCAATTTCACATATACAATCTCCTGTTATCCTGAGAACAGCTCAGAGAGTAGACAGGATATGTATAATTAGCCCCATTTTACAGAAGAGAAAAGCAGAAACTAAGTGAGGTTGTGATTTAGCTAAGTTCTCACTGCTAACGTGTGGCTGAGGTTGAAGCCGTAACCCCAGTCCTAACAGTTTGATCTAGTGCCCCATCCAGTGCCTCTGGCTACCTTTACTACTTTCTTTTTAAGTGATATTCTCCATTGCTGTTTTCAACATGTGCAAACACTGAAAGTTAATTCTTCATAATTAGGATAAAAGTGGACTTCTGTAATTTCAGTACTGATGGTAGATGGTGGGAGTCTTATTAATACGGTACTTCTGATGAAGTAAAGAAGTATAAATATCTCAAAGTGTAGTAGTCTTCCTATGATGTTAGGGCATTCAGACTTTTCTGAGATTGTGCACCACATCATAAATTTTGTGTGCTTAGGAAATTATCGCTTGAAATTCATTTTAAGGTATCTAGTTTATTATATAACTGATAATTTAAAAATCTAATCTCCTTTTATTGATTTGCTTCTGAAAGTTACTCTGCTGACTAAGGATACTGATTCATAATTAAGATCATAAGATTCCCTCCGTTATCATCAATCTTTGAAAGAAATCATAAATGCTGGTTGCTCCCACTTCCTGTAGTTCTCTGAAGAAGAAGTTTCCCCACTAGCTTTCAGGACTGACCTTTATTTCCCTTTATCACAAGGAATACTTTCTGGTTATTGAAAAAGCTAAAGAATCATAGATTATTTATTGCTTAACAGAAATGACAGTTAAAAGTGGTAAATTCTGATCTTTGTTCTGCCAGCGTTTTTTTCCTTTTGCTAATAAACATTGTCTTTAATGATAACGAAAGACGAGTACTTTCAGCTCCAAAACACTTTCATATGTAGTATCTCACTGAATCCTTATAAAACAGTCCTACAAATAAAGTAGTATTACCGTTTATTTTCTTCCCCGATGGCTCAATGGGTGAAGAATCCGCCTGCAGTGCAGGAGACACAGGGGCCGCAGGTTTGATCCCTGTGTGGGGAAGATCCCCTGGAGGAGGAATTGGCCACCCCTGCAGTATTCTTGCCTGGAGAGTTCCCATGGACAGAGGAGCCTGGCGGGCTACACAGAGTGGGACATGACTGAGCACAGGGCACATAGCACCCTTTATTTTACAAATTCTGGCTCAGAGAAGTTAATAAGTTTCTTCTCATCAATAACTTTTAAGTTCTTCTAAAATTTAATGTTTTCTTTCTTACCACTGCCACCAGTAACTCTACCTGACAAGAAGGGTACCATAGCCTTTCTTGCTTCTGAAGAGAAGGGTTTCCTATGCCAAACATAGGGGTAGCCTGAGAACTTGGACTGGTGCAGATACAGGCACTGAGGCCCCGCTCCTCAGTCTTCAGCCAGAAAAATTCATCCTCAGTTGACTTTACTGAACATAAAAGTGGATCATCAGAGGCTTTGCTGCCACAGACATGGACTCCAGAGACTCTAAGGGTCCCGTGTCATAACCCACGGTCTCTCTCATCAGAGGCTTTGTTGTCACAGACGTGGACTCCAGAGGTTTTTGGGTTTCCTGTGTCGTCCCTACCTACCTCCTCACTGGAGAATATAAAACATGCTGTGCTATGCTATGTCACTTCAGTCGTGTCCAACTCTGTGCGACCCCATAGACAGCAGCCCACCAGGCTCCCCCATCCCTGGGATTCTCCAGGCAAGAACACTGGAGTGGGTTGCCATTTCCTTCTCCAGTGCATGAAAGTGAAAAGTGAAAGTGAAGTCGCTCAGTCGTGTCTGACTCTTAGCGACCCCATGGATTGCAGCCTAACAGGGTCCTCCGTCCATGGGATTTTCCAGGCAAGAGTACTGGGGTGGGATGCTATTGCCTTCTCCGATGTAAAACATAGGCTTGGCAAAAAAGTTTGGGTTTTTCTATAACATCTTGCAGGAAAACCTGAACAAACTTTTGGCTAACCCAATATTTGTACACAGATCAGGAAAAAGTGTATGTGTGTGACAGAGAGAGCTAGCTACCTAGTTCTTTGCTCTCAGAGAACCCATTTCCCCAAACTTGCCCTACATCAGGAATTCCTCAGCAACTTATAGTTTGTCCAATTGGCATCTCTGATGTAAAAAGGATCCTTTTCTTCTTTGTTAGATTCAAAGAATGTGTGCCTGCAGAGACCTGCTACTTGAAAAGAGCAGTAATAAAAGTGCCTTTCCAGTTTGTACATCAACTAAGACATCCTTGTTTTCCTTCCTCGCGGACTTCATCTAGATGACATCCCCATCCCTCTGCCTCCTAAGTTACAGTTCATTTCAGTGCAAGCAGCATGGCCAGTTTTTAGATGCTGCTGGCCCCTAATTTCATTTGTGAAATTAATGTGTGGAACAGCTACCACTCCCCTCACATACTTTGATAAAGTACTATTATAAAGCCTGGCTTTCCCCCTTAGGGTCTCCCTTTGGATCTTGCTGTCCTATAGTAGATATTCTCAGCATGACCTCACTCAGAATTCTCTAGAATTCTTTGACAAAATCATTATTAACAGCAAGATGGCTTGTGTGAAGCGCCCAGATGTTGCATTTGGCCATTCCCTTTCCATCCTTATGTTCCTTCCTCTTCTGAGGCCCATTCCATCATCTTACACCCTCTTCCTTCCCTTGTTATTCTCGTCTTGGGATCTGTTCATCACTTGCCTCCATTCATGAAGATCTTGGTGTCTTTCACATAATCTCTCCAGCCCCACGTCTCCCAGGAAGATCTCACTGTGTATAGTATCAACCTGTGACATATGTAACCTCACAGACTCTCTGATCTGTTCCATTCCAGATTTTGACCTGTACAGAATTTCATCCAGATACTCTTTTATTTCAGCTCTGAAGTTATGTCTTACTCCCATACGTGTGCCTATCATGTTAACACCTTCAGGCCCTTCACTCCTCCAATATTTAGCCTAGATTTGCAACCCTGAAAGATAGATGGTAGTTTCCCCATTTCACAGATGTGAAAATTGAGGTCTCTAGAGTATGAGTAACTTTTTTAGTGTCATAGGCTTAGTAAGTTGCAGAGCCAGAGGTTCAACTCATCTATCTGGCTTCAAAGCTCAACACTTTCTACCCACTTCCTCACTGAGTGTATAAGGGAGGTACAGTCTACGACAGTCTGTGGTACAGGTTGCAGAGGGAAGAGTCAAGAGACAGGGAGGCCAATTTGAATGAGCAAGCAGAAATAAGAGGCGAGCAAAGACTTGGGAGGTACAGCAAATCATTAATTACGATTAAAGATTTCCATACTGTTTGAAATTGTTTTCAATAAACTGCACTTCTTTTGCCATTTCAAATTTAAAATTTTTTTAATGTTTTAAGTGTCACTGATGGACTTGAACTAAGCTGGTGGTAGACAGCAGAAAAGAAGAAAATGAATACAAAAGACATCAGACTTCTCAAGTAGTTGTTGGAGGGAAATAAGGATGTCAAACACAATGCCATAGTTCAGTTCTGAGCTTGGTTCAAAAGGAAGAGGGTCTACCATTTTCTTTTTTCATATGATGTCATTGATATTGTCAGAAAGCAGGTGAACTGCTAAGATCATATGATTATCATATTTGTCAGATAACCACACAAAATTGTTCTGTTCTTGTGTAGTATGCTCTGGTTCTGACGAAATTTATTGTAGCCCATTATTGGAAGGTTTATGCTAAACACTTTGGAAACCAGCTTATTTTGGTTTTATTAGCACCCTACAGTCCATGGGGTTGCAAAGAGTTGGACACAACTGAGTGACTTCACTTTCACTTCACTTTAAGTCAGAAGTCCGAAAGGAAATACAAAAAAAAATATATACGAAAAAAAAAATAGTAGAATAGTATAACATATCTGTATCCATAGTTTTGGAACTATTCCTCTATGAAAGTGGAATATATAATATATACAACTATATAAAAGTATATACACATCATTCTGGATTTCAGATTTATTAAAAAGTAGAATATTGACAGTGAGGATTATAAGTTTTCCTTTGGGGAGAGGAAAGAATAGGATATTATTATAAACTGATTTTACCTTCCTCTCAACAGCTGTGAAAACAGAACACATCCTATATGGGAGTCAGTGAACATTTTGTAAAGGGCCAGAGAGTAAATGTTTCCAACTTTGCAGACCACAGCCATTCAACTGTGCCACTGTGGCAAAGCAGCCAGAGACAATATAGAAATGAATGAAATGTGGCAGTGTCCCAGTAAAACTTCGTGGACATTGAATTTTAATTTCTTATCATTTTAGTGTCACAAAATGTTATTTCTTTTTATTTTTTCAAACATTTAAAAACGTAAAAACCATTCTTAGCTCACAGACTACACAAAAGCAGTGGACTAGTTTTGATTGATAGGCCAAGTTTGCTGGAGCCTGCTTAACACCATGCGTGAAGTAAGGTTCTCACTAAATGTTTGTTGATAATGTACTCAGCTGTTTCTGCAAATACACTTTTATTTGTTACCAAAATGAGAGGTGAATATACTGATGACTAAAATAAGAGTAATTAGTGCAATCATTGATACTTTCTAGAATACTGTTCTAGCTAACAGTTAAACAAATTTGCCCTTTGCTTTTTTTTTTTTTTAATTGAAGGATAATGGCTTTACAGAATTTTGTTGGTTTCTGCCAGATGTCAGCATGAATCAGCCATAGGTGTACTGCCGTTTGCTTTTTTAAATCCTGTACTAGGTGCTAAGGGGCTTCCCTGGTGGCTCATGATAAAGAATTCACCTGTCAGTGAAGAAGACACCATTTTGATCCCTGGTTCATTAAGATCCCTTGGAGAAGGAAATGAGAACCACTCCAGGATTCTTACCTGGAAAATCCCATGGACAGAGAAGCCTGGCAGGCTTCAGTCCATGGAGTCGCAAAAGGGTCAAACCCAACTTAGCAACTAAACAACTACTAGGTGTGTGAGTGTGTGTGTATTCTGTCATGTGGGGTCTTTGTGACTCCCTGAACGATATAGCCTGCTAAGCCCCTCTGTCCATGAAATTTTCCAGGCAAGAATATTGGAATAGGTTGCTGTTTCCTTAGGAGATCTTCCCGACCCAGGGATCGAACCCTTATATCTCTTGCATCGGCAGGCAGATTCTTTACTACTCTGCCACCTGGACCCGATACTAAATATTAAAGTGGGCTCACGTTCTACAGTTTACTGGGCAACTAAAGCAATACTCTAGCTTTCTGCATTACGGTTCTTACCACTTGAGATTTACACTGGTTTAAAAAGTGCTAATTTTAAAGATGAAACTGCATCTTTATTTACAACTGTTTTCTGGTCTTTTTTTTATAAATCATATACCTAAATATGTACTGCCATAAAATAAACCAAACAAAATTAGATACAAAGAAAGTATTTTATGTACTATAGACCTTTATATTTTTGAAGTCCAAAAACAGAGTAGATTGATAATATTTAAAAACGATTAAGTGCCTGAATGTGGATTAAAGCAAAAGACTAGAAGACATTGTTTTCATAAAGCTTTATGTGGAAGTGTCATCTCTGAAATAGTAACGCAGATGTTGAACAAGGTTTATTCTTAGGCACTTACTTGATACTCCCTGTTTTATTTTCAATTCTCATTTAAATTTTATAATTCAATCATTTTGAAAGAAGTTTTACAACTTTAATCTTAATAATCTCAAAAAAAAAGCAGACATGCTATGTCATAAAATAACTATTAGTGACTAGTTTGTATCCTATAAATCTAACTTGAGTTGATAATATGGTCCATTACCAGCTAACTGCACAGAGTATTTTTCATTTTACACTCTTCAGTTACTTTTTAGTGAAGTGTTAAAAAATATGAAGCTTTTCTCCTCTCTAAAATTGCACGCTGTCTGTCTGTTATTAGGAAGATAACAGCTCTTATAAATGTTTCAGTAAGCGCTAAGTAGACAGTTATGAGCACTCTCATTCCACGCTTATTTGCTTACTGTAATAAACTGATAAAATATGTGTGGTTTGTCTCTGTGTATCTACAGGCATCATGAGTCACATAGATTTCCTTTAGAAATAATGTTGTGTCTGCAGAATTGATTGGTTATTTTCATAAACCATCTAAAGGTACACAAATGACTTTTATTATTTAAACATATGCTGTGTAAAGATTTGTGAGGATTATCTCACTGTTACTTGATGCTTTTTGTTCTGTTAACTCTAGAAGGCGGCTTTATATTTTAGAGTTATTACAGTTACTGAGCTAATTACCTTCTCAGGAATCATAGTGAAGATAACCCAAATCATTTGCTTTAGCTAAATTTTTAATTCTTTGAACATTGGCAATTAAATAATTAAATCAAAACTTTAAAAATATTGTCTTTCATAGTATCCTCTTTATACAAGTTTCAATATTTAATGGAAAATAATGCTTTTACCTGAACTGGATACTTTAAGAATTAGTGTTTGTATCATAGAAATCCTTCTAATTATTAAATTGTTCTTTGTGTGTACCTTTAAGAAATATGGTATTTTTCATTTGTGCATAATTATATGCACTAGGAAATTTTTGGTCAAGTCATATCCTAAAACCAACAAATATTAATATTGATAATCTTCACTTATCAACACCATAAGCTCCTTGAAAGACCGTAATATTTTTAGGGTATCAACACCGTAAGCTCCTTGAAAGACCGTAATATTTTTAGGGTATCAACACCGTAAGCTCCTTGAAAGACCGTAATATTTTTAGGAAGAGTGTTGAGCACTCAGCATCTGTTAAGTATAGTTATGACCAATGCTAGTAGTATATTATCTGTAGATCTCTGTAGACTAAATTAAAGTAGAAGAATTATACTTTGAGTTCTAAAAATGGATACAGTTGTGTTTTATAAATTGAACATAAAATCAAGGAATAAATGGAGAGACAGATAATAAACATAGCAAATAAGCAAATTATGTGATCATGTATATTGTATCCAAGAAGGTATTAAGTGACTATGGAGAAAGAAGAAAGGGGAATCAGAAGGAAGAGATGCAAACGGGTTAACCTCGTTAAGAAGGAAACACTTGAGCAAAGGTATATTGACACCGAGCCATGTGAGTATTTGGAGATAGTGCATTCCAGGAGGAGGCATCCAGTGCCAAGGCCCTGGGTGGGAGGCTTACTGGTGTGTGCAAGGAGTAGGAAGGGTGTCAGGGTGGCTGGAGTGAAGGGAGTTGCGGGTTCAAAAGTAACAGGAAACGAGGTCAAAGAAACACAGTGGGGCCAGGCCATATGGGGCCTTATCGGCCTTTATCAGAGTTTTTGGGTCTCATTTTCAATGAAATTGGGAGCCACTGAAGGGTTTTGAACGGAGAGGCGATGTGATGTAACTTTATTTTAACTGATTTTTACTGTCTTCTGTTTTCAGTATGTGCTCTGTAGGATGCAAGAATAGGAGCAAGGAGACCAACTAGAAGGCTATAGGAGTAATCCAGATGTGAGGTTGTGGTCGCTCACCTTTCTCCCCAAGATACCCATGGGAGACATAGAGTCAGAGAACAAAGACGGGCAAACCAGTCCTTTATTAGCCAGGGTTTTGCTCTGTAGCCTCAACATAGAACTTCAGTGAGTAGTATGGGCACATCAAGAATTCCTCTTCCCTAAAGAGAGTAGCCTGGAACCAAAGCAGGCTTTTAGATGGAACCTTAAGAATTGCTAATTCCACTTTTTTTTTTCCTCTCTTTTTTTTTTTGAGGTATAGTTGATGTACAAAATTATTTATGTTTCAGATGAACAATATAATGAATCAGTTTTTAAAGGTTATGCTCCATTTATGATAGTAGTTATAAAATGTTGGCTGCATTCCCTGTGTTGTATGATATATCCCTGGAGCTTATTTAATTTATACTTATTAGTTTGTACCTCTTAACTTCCTACTCCCATCTTTCTCCTATCCCTTTCCTCTCATCAGTGGTTACCACTAGTCTGTTCTTTATACCAGTGAGTCTACTTTTTTGTTGTTATATTCACTAGTATGTTTTCTTTTTTAGATTCTACATATAGTATTTGTCTTTCTTTGACTTATTACACTTAGCATAAAACCCTCCAAGTCCATCCATGTTGTTGCAGATGGCAGAATTTTTATTCTTTTTTATGACTGAGTGGTATTCCACTGTATGTATATGTGTGTGTATGTGTACACACACCACATCTTCTCTATCCATTCATCTATTGATAGACATTTTGGTTGCTTCCAGATCTTGGCTATTGTAAATATGTTGTTAAGAACATTGAAGTGCATGTAGTTTTTCAGATTAGTGTTTTCTTTTTTTTTTGAATATGTATCTAGGAGTGAAATGTCAGGTGGTAGTTCTGTTTTTAGTTTTTTGAGGTACTTCCATATTATCTTCCACCAATTTACATTGGTGGAACACAACAATTGTTGGTGAGGATGTGGAGAAAGGGGAACCCGTCTACACTGTTGGTAGGAGTGTAAATTGGTGAAAAATAACATGAAGGTTTCCCAGAAAGCGAAAAATAGAACTGCCATATTACATTCCACTCCTGGGTACATATCCAAAAAAAGAAAACACTAATTTGAAAAACTACATGCACTTTAGTGTTCATAGCAACATACTTACAATAGCCAAGGTCTGGAAGCAACCAAAATGTCCAGCAGTAGATGAATGGATAGAGAAGACGTGTGTGTTCTGATAGTTGTGAAGTGATATCTCATTGTGGTTTTAATCAGCATTTCTCTTATAATTAAAGATGTTGAGTATCTTTTCATGTGCCAGCTGGACATCTGTATGTTGTCTTTGAAGAAATGTTTATTCAGATCTCCTGCCCATTTTTTAATTGGGTGGTTTGTTTTTTTGATGTTGAATTGTATGAGCTGTTTATGTATTTTGGGTATTAACTCCTTATCGGTCATATCATTCACAAATCTTTTCTTCTGTCCAGTAGATTCTCTCTTCATTTTGTCAGCAGTTCCTTTGCTGTGCAAAAACTTAAGTTTAACATAGTCCCATTTGTTTGTTCTTGCTTTTATTTTTGCTCTAATTCAACTCTTTGATCTACAGAATTGGTACTCATATGGTTGAACCTAATCAGATGCCATGCATGAGTTTCACCATAACATCTCTACCAGGGCTTTAGGGGAAAGAATGAGAAAGTACATTCTCCCATTATGATTTTATTCCCCAGTCCCCCAGTTAGCATACTGAAATCTGACTAATCCTGATTAGTAGTAGAGTTGGGGGAGTTAAATGACAGAAACTGAATTTGAACTGGCTTAAACCAAAGAAAAGGGGCAAGGGGTTCCACTTCCTAGAGTATTTTACAGAAAACTAGGCTTCAGAAATGGTAGGAATATGTCAGCTTTAAGAACCACCCAAACCAAAGATACGAGCAGGGCTCTCTGTCTCTCGTCTGTGCTTTGTTTTATTTCTTGCTGAGCAATACGGCAGGAAATGTGGCCACAGATATTAGAGTTTTAAATCTCAGACTTTTAGCCAGTTGAGAGAGATTGACCCTACTTCCCAAGTGCCAAATCCAAAAATCCTAGAAAAGGTACTCATTGGGCCAGGCATCCATTCCTGAGCCATTCCTTAATGTGGTCAGATCATGAGTTGGCATGAGAACATGCCAGCTGCGTCAGGAACTGAATGGCAACATTCTTAGAAGATGGTCAGATGTGTTAGGCAGTCCCGGACATAATCTCTGTAGGTGGAGCACTGGGGAGAAAGCGCCTTTGAAAGACTAGCCTTTACTTTTCAACCAGGTAAAAGCAGTCCTGAAACACTGAATTCTGATTCCTCAGTGTCTGTCATAAATCTTACTTGATACTTCGTTGTCAGCCATCAGAAGACATTGTAAGACATCAGAAACCCATAGAAATAATTATCCAGGTTATAAAATCAACTTTTACAAAGGAAAGTGAAAAGAAAAAAGTAGCTTCTACTGTATAAAGTCGGCTTCTCAGTAGCAAAGCACACTAGATTAGCCCAGGCGGTACCATTGTGAAGATTCTGTAAAGGTGCCCTTGAGTATAAGCTAGGTTTTTAGCTCATATTCCTGTCTCAGGCAGTTATAGCTGTACAGCTGTACATGATAGTCCTACTCAGTGTTAATTTAGCTCTTTGGAGTAAGTAGATCTGGGAATTGTTGAGTGACCAAAAAATAAGGAAATGAATAGGTATCAAAGAACTGAAGGGTATGAGATGGTGCCTCACTTGCCAGTTAACAAATTAGCCTGAGACAATTTCATGGCTACTAATAGAAGACAGACTCCTGTGTCAAAGGCAAAGGACAATTTATTACTCACAGCAGTAGCAGTAGCCAGGGGAACATCGTTCTTGCCACTTCCCCAATTTTCACAGGGTGACATGATGAATGCTAGATATGACTGCACATGCAGTGTGTTGCTTTAGAGAAGAAGATGTTTAGCATAAAAGATCCCAACCTTTTATAAGGCTCTTTTGGTAAATCTGTTCAACCTTCGTGCCAGAGGGGAGGCACTGAACCATTTCCAAAGACTGTTTGCTATACGTCCTGGAAAAGATTTTCAGGAGCAAAGCTGTTTGTTGATGCCTTTCCTTAGAAGCTGTGCAGAACTGTGAGAGAATATGGGGAACAACTGGAGAAGGAAGGATGTGACATTGTGCCCTTAGGTCAGGGGTCAGCCAACTTTGTCTATAATGGGTCCAGATAGTAAATATGTTAGGCATTGGAAGTACTCAGCTCTTCCGCCATAGAGCAGAAGAGCAACCATCCACAGTATGTCAAAGAATGCAAATGGCTGTGTTCCGGTAAAACTTTACGAGACAGGCAGCAGGTCATATTTGGCTTGTGGGCCAAAGATGGTCTGTTTTGTTCAGATTTTTCAAGTATCCTTAAATCCTTATTTTCACAGCCGCAGCCTAGGTTATTCTCTAATTAATTTACCTTTTACTATTGTTTTAACATTTAGTAAAATAATCATTATTTATCAATTGTAAAGTCAGAAAAGCCATCTTAGAATATAAGCACCCGCAGATCATATCTGTGCTTCTGGAGTATAGGTAACTAATCTGATATACAAAACATTGAACTAAAGTCTTGTTTTCTTGTCAGGATTAATTGTATTACATGTGGAAATTGGCAAAGGACTTATGGAACCTACTGGTTTTCTTGAACAAAATATCATCTATGTAGTTAAGATATTAGAGGAGATTCACGAAATGTGACTTGTATGAACTTAGAAAATAGGTTAGAAAAACCAGTCATTCTCATTTAGCCCGTCTCTGTAGTTAAAAAAAAGCTATATTATTACTCTCTAAATGCCATTTAGGAGCTATTTACTGTGAAAGAAAACGTAGGCTTTTTTGCATTATGGTGGAGGATCGTTTCGGAGGACCTTTTTAGATGCTAACTTCATTAAAGAGTGCTTCTTGAATTTGGCTGTGTGGAAAGAATGAGTGAAGACAGTTACACTGTTTTTCTTCCATTGCTGTACACTGCTTTAGCATCATTTTAACTGTCATAATAAAGTGCAGAATTTTGAGACAAATTGGACCATGTGTCCCAGAACTAGATTGAGAGAATTCAATAAACCAACTCAGACAAGTTGATAGCTCTTAAATGACATAAGGCCTGACTTCAAAGAGCCTTATATGATGTCTAGAGTGCTAATTCCTGGCTGCTTATAACTCCAGATTCCTGCTTCTCTTCTGCTTTCCTACTTAACTCTTGGATTTTTGTTGATGCATTTTAAATGATTAGTATTATTATTAGGCTTTTTATATATCAGATGTCAGTGGCATAATGAACCTGTTGAGCAGGTTAAATTATAATAGGAAACCTAGTTTGGGAGAGTACACTTTTTAGGAACAAATCTTGATTGGGCCTGTTTAATTACAAATTTTTTTTTTTTTTTTTTAAAGCCTTCCTATGTCAAATCACATGCAGTGCTTTGAATGGAAAGACAGCCACCTTATGATTTTAGAATGGATGGGTTTTTTTTTTTTTTTTTTTTTTTACTGAATATGCTGCCTTTGATTCCAGTCACAATTGAATTTAGCTCAAAGAGTTTAAAGTTCAGTGGAAACAGAAACAGGTGATTAGCCAAGAAAATATTGGCAGGGGGGCGGGGTGGGTGGAGGAATAAAGGACACTTTGTTTTGTCAAACAACTGAATCATATTGCGGGCCTTTAAGAAATAAAACAGTATGGTACTGATTTAGCAGTTCTATCAAAGTTCAAAAACGTCTCCAACTAAATAGAATGTTTGCATTTACAGATCATTGAGGAAAAGCTAGTCATTGAATCATGTACAAATGTTACATATTTGGAGGAAAATGATTAAATATAGAGTAAATACACCTAAATTCAGTTCAGTTCAGTCGCTCAGTCGTGTCCAACTCTTTGCAACCCCATGAATCACAGCACGCCACGCCTCCCTGTCCATCACCAACTCCCGGAGTTCACCCAAACTCATGTCCGTCGAGTCAGTGATGCCGTCCAGCCATCTCATCCTCTGTCGTCCCCTTCTCCTCCTGCCCCCAATCCCTCCCAGCATCAGAGTCTTTTCCAATGAGTCAGCTCTTCGCATGAGGTGGCCAAAGTATTGGAGTTTCAGCTTTAGCATCATTCCTTCCAATGAACACCCAGGACTGATCTCCTTGAGAATGGACTGGTTGGATCTCCTTATAGTTCAAGGCACTCTCTACCTAAATTAGTTCCTCATAAATTGAAAAATTGGAACCATAAGAGCTCTGGAAGAAAATGTAAATGAATAGTTACTAATCTTGAGGCAGGGAAGATCTTTTAATTGTTAAAGCAAAGGAGGAACCACTTAAAAAGGAGGTCTTTAGTTTACAGTGAAAGAAATTCAAGATGAAAAAAGTTAAAGGAGTCAAAATTGGAAATAAAAGTATAAATATCTACCTATAATGAAAGATATTATAATCTGCCTATAATGAACTTACAGGCAGATATAAGTTCTGCCTTATAGTTTGAGAGCCCAAGGAAATCAAAAGACAAATTATTAAAAATAAAAAGAAAATTGGCAAAATGTCCAAAATATATTATACCTAGGAAGAAAATAAAGTTTATAAACTCTAAAAAATATATATATTTATATAACTGCAATTATTTTCTTCTTTTTTAGATGTAGATTGTCAAAATATTTTAATATATGCCTGGGGAGTACGGAAAAATTTTTATAATTTCTGACTTCATACCTATCTATGCAATACCCTATTATTGTGATTTATTTAATACTTTAGGGAAAATAGGAGTTAAATGTTACGAATTTTTACATATTTTCTAAGAATTAGTAATCATATTCACTAATTCACTTTTTCTTTCTTTTTCCAATGTGCAATAGGTCAGTACTCCTGTCTTTGTACCAGGGAAAACTCATGTACTGCTTCATCGAATGAGTGGGAAAGGACTCGCTGCCCACTACTTCTTTCCAAGACAGCCTTGCATTTTTGGTGATAAGATGGTCTCTGTGCAAATAACACTGAATAATACCACTGATCAGAAGATAGAAAATATCCACGTAGGGGGAAAAAAGCTTCCTATGGGCATGCAAATGCATGTTTTTAATCCAATAGGTAAATATTAATTCTCATTTATTGCTTTAACTAGATTTGATAATTAAATGTGTTTATTTTTAAAATAAAATAGAATACATATTATTTTATTGATTTTTAGCAAACTCAATTTATATTGGGTTGGCCAGAAAGTTCATTTGGGTTTTTCATTACCATGGCATGGGAGAACCGGAACGAACTTTTTGGCCAACCCAACATTAGTTTTTCCTTTTTAAACCAAATTTATCATATAAGATAAGTACATTTCTTTGCCCTTAGCAAATCAGGTACCATCAATGGTGATAACCAGTACTGATGAAAGAATGGTTCTGGAGAATCAAAATTGCTTTGCATTTTTCCTACCTGCATCACCTACCCCGCTCCTTTCCTGGTCAGCTTCCTTCCCTGCCTGATTTTACTTTGCCTTTTGGTTATAGTACCCCCTGCATCTTTTCTTCCCCATTTTCCTTCACATTCTATAGATTGAAATGTAAAGGGAGCAAAGACTGAGAGGGTGTATAACAATTCTTTGTTTGTCTTCCTCTTTGTGATGGCAGAAAGCCCACAGTATGTTTCTGAAGGCAGAAACACCCACTGGTATTTTTTTCACACATCATGGGTTTTAATCTGTTGCCACCATTTAAAAATCAGCATCTTTTGACACTAAAGGACAAACCCAGAATCTCGCTGTTCATGGATAAAGCACAAGAGTATGGTGGTACCATGCTTTATCCCACCTGCTGCACACCCAGCTGATGCCAAGTGGGCTGCCCCTGCTGTGCACCAGTGCCTTCCAGGCTGCCTCAGGGCCCAGTACATCATACTGTCTCCCCAGCTGCTACAGGAAATACACCTTCTTAGCATTAAGTGTGACAGTTGCATGGCTGGCTTTGAATTTTTAAAATGGTACAGTAGTTCAAATGTTTAGCTCTATTTTGGTTTTGTGTGAGTAGAGGCAGTCCTACAATTTAGTTGAAAGAAGCTTCAGAAAAGATCTTAATTAAAAGTGATATAAGGTTTCTGTCATTGAATCCTTGAAGTGTTACAATCATATAGGTCCACATAGTTCCTTTTTTATATAATACTTTAAGTGAGCAAAGCCTTTTGACCAGGTAACTGTGCCTTCTTTACTCATTATTTCCTATCATATAGTTATTCTGTCTTTCTCCATCTTTGCCTGAGTGAGCTCTTTGACATTGTTGAATTCTCTCCTCTGTCATTTTAATGAGTCATTCAATAAAAAAGTCATCCTTTGTGTTATATTTTTTTCCACAAAGATATAAAAAATTCCTAATATTTAGATGAAATTTGGTAGCAGCCAAAGTAGAGAGAAGTAGAGTTAAAGTAAATTGATTTCAGAACCCACTTAATATCATTTTAAAAAAATAATTTGGTAATTAAGACACCATTTAAAGAATACAGTGTGCTGATTCTTATTTATTTTGTGGTTAACATATTGCCAAGGAATTAAGAATATCCCAATTTGTGTTCTTTTTTATTGCTTGCAATCCAGCTTTTTTTAATCTAGTTAAAAAGTTACTTTAAGAAGCATCAAGCAACTGATATATGCATTGTCTGAAGGTTGAAAATGTTATCCAAAGGTTAAAACAGTAGAACAGTATTAACATTTCTTTGAGCTGGCATAATGAGTTGATGAGTTGACCTTTTGTTGGCCTATGTAGAACAGAAGAAATAAATATAATAAATTTCAGAGTATGGCCTTCACACCAAAATAAAATATGAATATATATCATTGCCTCAGTACTAGTAATAGGCTTTCTTTTCTTAGGCAGATTTCCTGACCATAGGGTTTCATACATTTTGTTGGCATTTACTGGATACCCTCAAGATACAGAGTTCTTTCCCATGCAGTATAGATTCCCGTGCAGTAGATAACAGAGTTCAGAGTATGATATATCTTAATTAGTCCTCCAAAAACATCCTAAGAATGCAACAAAAATACTGTATTTTCATATTTTTGTGAAATAAGGGAAGTAAGATATCTGTGTTCTTTAATAAGCACATATACGTATGTTAAGGAGTCCAGTGACTTTCTTATTTGTCACCAGTCTGTTCTTTTTTTCTCTGTAATATGAGAAAACTTTTTTATCAGGATTTTGCCCTGCCTTTAGCATGAAACTGGATTCCTTGCAAGAGTGTACAAGATCAGGTACATGTACACAGGAGATTTAAAACACACACCCCCCACCCCCCCCCCCAAAAGAGTAGCCTTAGGCTCTCTGCACTATATTCAGCGACTCTATGTTAACACTTGACAAATTTGAGTTCAGCTAAGATTTCACTAGTTACTATACAACTGTCCCGTCATAGTAGACAGCATCCTGTTTGATTTCATTTTTCGTTATTAATATAGTGGTGTAATAGAACCAGTGTTTTTCAGCCATTTCTACATAACCCTCTCATGTATATTGTGATGATTCAGAACCAGTATTCAACTATAGACCCCTGCCTGAATAAACTTTTCCAATGTATTATAGTAGGCTTCAAATATTATAAAAATCTGTTATATGAATAATTTTATGCTGATCACTTTGCTCTTGAAAGTGTCCGAATTCATGTCCGCTCAGTCATGTCCGACTGTTTGTGACCACATGGACTGTAGCCTATCAGGCTCCTCAGTCCGTGGAATTTTCCAGGTAAGAGTACTGAAGTGGATTGTTGTTTCCTTCTCCAGGGGATTTTACCGACCCAGGGATCGAACTGGGTCTCCCGCATTGCAGGCAGATGCTTTACCATCTGAGCCACCAGGGAAGCCCCTCTGCTGTTGAAGCTTTCATTTAATAAAACATTGATCATGAACTAGCCTCCAGAATTAGTATGGCACTCAGCTTGCAGTTAATTATCTTAAGACTGAGGATGTTATGAAACTGTGTCAAATAGTGCCATCATCGAGGCATCCTAAGAACTGTCACTTGGTCAAATGAGATATGAGGATACGTGATACAGAAAGATCTAGTCCCGAGTGCCATCGTTTTTTGGAGATGACAGCATTTGCTACCAATGTGGTGTCAGGTGCAAACAAGACCAAAGCCCAGTATATCTGTGGCACAGAAGAAAGCATCAAGGATTCAGTGAAGAAGAGCATTGAACAGTGTGACTCACAGCTATGAGGTGTAAACTTTAGGAGAAATGCAAGAAAACTATCATTGTAGTTATTTATAGTAAAGCGTATTTGTCAAAGATTAAGTAGCAAGGCTTTTGGGGTACTTACATACCCTCCTGGTAAATGTTAGGTTTAAAAATAAATGGAATTCCAACTAGAATCAGCACACCAATAACACTTTAAAAATCAGCATCAAATGCCTCTTTATAATGCTTAATCTTCATTTAGGCTTAGATATAAAAATACTTCTTAATAATTTAAGCTTATTGAATTATTTTGTCCTACCTGTACCATGATTTCTGTAATGGTTAGCATTAAATGGGAAATGATACCTATCACAAGCCCTAGGATAATCACAGTCTACTGGACCATTGTATGCTTGCTAAAATATAGTTACATCTAATGATGCAACTAACTGTACAACCACAGTCACACTGGAGACGTTAAACAAATTCGAAATCAAAAGTGAATGGTTTCTATTTAAATATAGAGTATATACAAATATTTATACTAAATCGGTAAATGTTTAAGATCCCTTATTATTTAATGTACAGCATTACTCTTTGACTCTGGAGTCATAAGCAGTGTAAAATCATGTTATTGTTTTATCTTGAGTTTTATTATTTTCAACCAGTACTGTACATTGAAGCAGTTATTTCCCGCACTTGATTAGCTGATAGGTGAAGGTTCAGAAATTACACATCTACAAAATGTCATTTTATAATTTGTTTTTTCAAGATAACATAATCTATTACTAAATTCTCTTTGAGTAATTCTTCAAATAATACAATTAGACTTACTGTTTTGGTTCATATAATGCCAGTTATCTTCAGTAATACCTGAGGACAAGTTAATTTCTTCTTCCAACTTTGCTTTAATTTGCATGCTTTAAATTTTGGACTTTTTCCCCTGTGAAAATTTAGGACATTGCTGAAAATGTATTTTTTTATATCTAGAGTAAATATTCCATAGTTTTAAGTACATAATCTCTTAAAACACCCAGAGTCTGGTACAGATGTTCCAAACGGGAAAACATTTATTTCCTTCTCACCTTCAGTTCCTATCAAGACAATGTTGTAAAACATGGAATTTCTCAGGATGAGCTATATTTCTGAAACAAATAGATGTAATATGTTCATTGTAGTTACGTGCAGAATTAAGTTGTGAAAAAGAAAGCCTTGAGGTGAAATTACTTTATAATTTCCTTTAATACCGTTAGTTTCAAATTATTCTTGCAAATTATCATTAAATTTGACTGTTTTAACCAAACCACAAACATTACCTATGTTTTCAGTGTTTAGTTTGCCTCTTTTTCACTTCCTCTGTGTTTTCATGTCTAAATTATCTTATTTCCTAGAATCTCTTGAGCCTGCGGGATCCATTACTGTTTCAATGGGTATTGACTTTTGTGATTCCACTCAGACTGCCAGTTTCCAGTTGTGGTAAGTTCAGTTGTTCTGTGTTTCTTGTTACTATAAACAATAGCAGATCAAAATCAAGACTTTCAAAAGCTTTTTCTATGAGAGAAAATATTTACACAATCTTGTTTTTCTTTGGCAATATTTAGACTGCTGTGAAATAGTTGCACAGATTATGTGTGATATATGTATTTTTACTATTTGTTACACAAATAGCCATTACAGTCTGCTGTATATGGTTAAGAGCATCTCTGATGGCTCAGACAATAAAGAATCTGGCTACAATGCAGGAGACCCAGGTTCTATCCCTGGATCAGGAAGATCCCCTGGAGAAGGAAATGGCAACCCACTCCAGTATTCTTGCTTGGAGAGTTGCATGGACCGAGGAGCCTGGTGGGCTACAGTCCATGGGGTGGCAAAGAGCTTGACACGACTGAGTGACTAGCACTTTGATTTTCACTCTTCTGATGGGCCACTGATGGGCCACAGGCCGTGGCGTCACAAAGAGTCAGACATGAATGAACGACTGACACTTTTCTTTCTTCCATACATAGTTAAACTTCAGTTTATTCAGTTCAGTGCAGTCGCTCAGTCATGTGTGACTCTTTGTGACCCCATAAACTGCAGCTCGCCAGGCCTCCCTGTCCATCACTAACTCCTGGAGTCCACCCAAACCCATGTCCATTGTGTCGGTGATGCCATCCAACCATCTCATCCTCTGTCGTCCCCTACTCCTGCTGCCCTCAATCTTTCCCAACGTCAGGGTCTTTTCAAATGAGTCAGCTCTTCGCATCAGGTGGCCAAAATATTGGAGTTTCAATTTCAACATCAGTTCAGTTCAGTTCATTTCAGTTGCTCAGTCGTGTCTGACTCTTTGTGACCCCATGAATAGCAGCACTCCAGGCTTCCCTGTCCATCACCAACTCCCAGAGCCTACCCAGACTCATGTCCATCGAGTTGGTGATGCCATCCAGCCATCTCATCCTCTGTTGTCCCCTTCTCCTCCTGCCCCCAGTCCTTCCCAGCATGAGGGTCTTTTCCAATGAGTCACCTCTTCGTATGAGGTGGCCAAAGTATTGGAGTTTCAGCTTTAGCATCAGTCCTTCCAATGAACACCCAGGGCTGATCTCCTTTACGATGGACTGGTTGGATCTCCTTGTAGTCCAAGGGACTCTCAAGAGTCTTCTCCAACACCACAGTTCAAAAGCATCAATTCTTTGGCACTCAGCTTTCTTCACAGTCCAACTCTCACATCCATACATGACCACTGGGAAAACCATAGCCTTGAGTAGACGGACTTTTGTTTGCAAAGTAATGTCTCTGCTTTTGAATATGCTATCTAGGCTGGTCAAAACTTTCCTTCCAAGGAGTAAGCATCTTTTAATTCCATGGCTGCAATCACCATCTGCAGTGATTTTGGAGCCCCCAAAAATAAAGTCTGACACTGTTTCCACTGTTTCCCCATCTATTTGGCATGAAGTGATGGGACCGGATGCCATGATCTTCGTTTTCTGAATGTTGAACTTTAAGCCAACTTTTTCAATCTCCTCTTTCACTTTCATCAAGAGACTTTTTATTTCCTCTTCACTTTCTGCCATAAGGGTTGTGTCGTTTGCATATCTGAGGTTATTGATATTTCTCCCGGCAATCTTGATTCCAGCTTGTGCTTCATCCAGCCCAACGTTTCTCATGATGTACTCTGCATAGAAGTTAAATAAGCAGGGTGACAATATACAGCCTTGACGTACTCCTTTTCCTATTTGGAACCAGTCTGTTGTTCCATGTCCAGTTCTAACTGTTGCTTCCTGACCTGCATACAGGTTTCTCAAGAGGCAGGTCAGGTGGTCTGATATTCCCATCTCTTTAAGAATTTTCCACAGTTTATTGTGATCCACACAGTCAAAGGCTTTGGCATAGTCAGTTTGTTAGAGCCTGCTAAATATTTTTTTTTTTTTTTGCATATCTCTATGCTTTTGAAAAATTTACGAGAAAATTCATGAGGAAAACTCAGGAGAAATTAAATTCATAATGTTGGCTAGCCCAGGGAAGATACCTTTTGAAACATTTTCTATGGTATCTTAAGCCCCTAAATTGGAGGATTACTGATTCTGTCAGTACCAAAACCCATACATTTTTCCCTTTTCACTTTAATTTATAAACTGCTTTTGATGAAATTCAGAAGAGAACATTTATCAGTTGGCAAGGTTTCATAGGTGAATACTATTTAAAAGAGCTTTTCTAGGATTGAGATTTTTCATTGTTATTGTTTTATATAATATTTTATGCACTTCTGATGAAATCCAGAAACTATTAGCAAACTAGCTGTATTTGTGTCTTTAAGAATTATTTTTGAAAAAAAAAATGATCTTTGAACTCATTTATTTATATTTTTCTGATTTAAGATATAATTTGTTATTTTGATTTGATGTGTTTTGTTCTTATTCTGAGAAGAATTGAGACATTTTATTTATCTAAATTTTAGGTGGCTTCTAACAGAATTTGTTATGATAAAAACCTCCAGATTTAGGAAATACACAGACACTTTTAAATAATTTTAAAGGTTAAGTATAATGAATCTTTCTTTTTCATATACCTTTTCAATACCAGTAAGTCAGGCCTAATATTATACCATTTATTGCTGAGAACCTGCAATGATGAATATAAGCAATGTAGCATAACACATTGATTTTATGCAGATCATCACCTTTATGTTTTGGGAGGTCTGCTATATTAGTGATATATAAAAACTGATTACTTTTCCCAACATTGCCTAGTAATTGTTTATTATTTTTCTATTAGACAAACAACACAGATCAATATTACTGAGCACAAGACTATGAGGAACATCACTCTAAATAGATTTGCCTCCAACACCAGAGGTATATTCATTTTAATGATTTCAACAATGTGAACCCAATGACAAAGCTTATTCACTAAGTTAGGGCAAAATTAAGAACTAAACAAATTCTTTTTTCTCTTCAGTTTATATTAAAAACCTTTTTAAAAAAATTTTATTTATTTTAATTGGAGGCTAATTACTTTACAGTATTGTAGTGGTTTTTGCCATACAGTGGCAATAACTGTACTGCCATACAGTTTTTGCAGAGAAGCGTTTTTAAAAATAATTTTTCACTACAAAGATTTTCTGTTCAGTTCATTAGATAAGATTTACATCTTGTCTTTGACAATTAACTAAGTCCCTTTAGGGAAAAATATTCAGATAATGTTTGATTTCTATCTTCCATTGGAAAATATATATGAATAATTTTTTCTCAGTTTCTCTTAAACTAATTTTAGGGAAATGATGAATTTATTTTATATAGAAAATAGCCTTAGCTATTTTAAGCATCTGCATTAATATGTTTTTCTATTGCAAAGGTATGAATTAGTTATTTATTGTAGATTTGTATTAAGTATATAACCCCAGTAGATCAAAAATTATTTTTGTGTGTATTCCAAAAAGAACACTTTGTCTTACATCAAATGTAATTGATCCTGAAGCAATGTAATCACAATTACTCACTTTCTTAATTGGCCTGCCCAAAATCAGAAAATGGAAACCGATCGACAGTGTTTAGATCAATAGCTTCATAGTAGTGCTAGTGGAGGTAGGGAGATAATGGTAATGGGTAGATCAATTGGTCCTAGACGCCAGTCACTGACTGTGCCTTTTGCATAGTAAATAGCGCTTTTTGCTTAGTGATGTGCTGTATTAGTGTTGGTAGGGGAAAGCAAGAATGGCTGATATTGAATTTTTTCTTCAAAATATGTTATCCAAATTGGTATATAAAATTGTGGGTAATAAGAGCGTATTTGATAGGAAGCCTTCAGAAATGCTGAGAACATGGATTATGAGCCCTTCAGGTACACTTCTGTTTATAGAAAAGGAACAAGAGTGAATGATCCTACTTTAGCTTCTAGATTAACTCTCTGTATTGTTATAGTTACATAATGCATATATAGACAGATAAAGCTATTATATATAACTGCATAGTTATATGGATACTTGATAAGTATTAGTGTCTCTTTTTTGGCTTTGCATTTTAAATGGTCATCAAATTAAGTCCTTGATTAAATGTGTATAATATACATAAATGTGTCTTTCTAAAAGTAGATGCAGTGCATAAACAGATCTCACCCTTGTTATCAGCAGATATTAATGTATTGACTAGTATGAAAAATTATATGACTTGGCTCAAGTTAGAGGACTGAGCACTAACATCCACCCCTCTTTTTGCCCCAAATCATTAAAAAGTCAGAAAATACATTCTTTAATAGAAAATGAGCACTAAAAAGAGAAAGAGTGCTATTAGCTGACCAGAAATTGTGAAGAATTATTGGCAGTTAGAAAGCAAATGGGAGCAGATATACAATAACAGAGAA
Organism: Bos indicus; assembly: GCF_029378745.1. Lineage (NCBI taxonomy): Eukaryota > Metazoa > Chordata > Mammalia > Artiodactyla > Bovidae > Bos > Bos indicus. The sequence continues at coordinate 9,173,310 of NC_091769.1, read as the reverse complement.
AATAAAAACCACGGAGCAGAGCACTTCTGGGAGAAAACTACTATAATGGTAAGAACAAACCTGGCAGAATCTCAGACACAAAGTGAACAGGTGAAAAGTGAGGGTGAGACAGTGTTAGGGAATTAAAGAACTACTTCCAAACCGCAGTTCCCCAATCCTTCCCCTGGCAGGAGGCAGCATACACATTTAATCAGACCTAAGAATTACCCTGTAAAGAAAGTGAACAGCTAGTTGCCTGGGAAGGACTTTTGGTAAGAATGTGGGGGCCTAAGAGAGCAGCAAGGGTTGAGTTTATAGGAAGGAAGCAGGATGGTCAGAGATGAGATGAAATGCAGTTCTACCCAAGAGAAGGATATTCTCAAGTCATCTACACTAGGATAAAGCCAATCTTGCATCTGTTGGTAGAGAGATAAGGCCATTGCCTACCTGCCTCCCAGCTTCACGACCAGGTAACCGTCATGTCTCACCCACTTAAGAAAACTCCAGCCAGCCCAGCAGGGTAGAGGAGATCCATAGAAATAACACTCACTAACATGTGTGGAGTAGTGCTACATGCTGCACACTGTTCTAAACACTTGGCATTGTGTGTGTTAATTTACTCAATTCTCAGAACATTCCTATGAAGTGAGTAGTAGTAGTATCCCGTTTTAGAGATGAATGAACTAAGACATAGGAAGAAAACTTGTCTAAAATCTTATAGCTAACATGCAGAACTTGTTGTGTTCATTAATCAAACCTAGTCCTTCATTATAAATACAGACAGACAGCTTAGGATGACCAGACTTTTCAAGAAAGGCATCAATTTGAAAGGGAAGGCTTAAAATGACTTACAACGACTAACCAGTCATGAAGGGAGCAGACGATCTGAGAAAGAGACCAGATATCTTTAAAAATTATAACTAATATCTGATTCCAAAGGACACTTTATCTATAATGCAAGAATTTATTGCTTCCTTTGAGATAGAGTAATTAGACAATTTAAAGTTATTCTTAGGGATTTAAAAACATAATTCCAAAAGGAATTCAGTAGGTGGAAGATAGACTGGACACAGCTGAAGTCTAATTTAATATTCCATAAGAGGGTCTCAGTGAGTGAAATCAAGTAGAACAGAAGACAAAAAGACAGGGGTGGAAAATATGAAAGAAAAGTTAAAAGAAGCAGTTCATCCAGTAGGTCTGGAAGGACAGAAAAGAGACAATGGAGAAAAGAAAGAAATTAGAGGAGAAAATTTTCCCAAGCAAATGAAATGTACAAGCCTTCAGATTGAAAGGACCCATCAAAGGCCAAACGGGGTGAATGTGAACAACCAGCAAAAAGGCCACATTCTGGTAGAAGTTCTGATAGGGAGAAAACCACTTTAGTATCTTCCAGAGAGAAGAAGAAAAGCAGCTTACCTAAGAATGAACAAGAATGTGAATGGAATCAGATTTCTCCTCAATACTGTCATCAGTTCTGGTGACCAGAAGGCAAGGGACATAACCTTGAAATTTTTGAGGAAGCCAAATGGGCATTTTTCAGACCATGGAAAGCAAAGCAATGGAAGCAAAGATTCCATAAGTTTACCCCCCAACGACCTTCTTGAAAGGATTACTCAAAGATACAGTTAGTAAAAAATTTAACCTTTGACAGAGAAAAATAGAATAAAAAAATAGAGAAAGAATTCTACCTGTAAAATCCATCAATATGTAAAAATAATTGTTCATACCTAATGTAAAAAATAAGCTAATGATCTGGAACAAAAAAGTCTCAACATGAACAAGTATGAGGAGGAATGATGGTGTTCTTGTCATGCTTCACAAGAGAATTGACTGATGGCAAAAAGAAGTTTAAATATGGTTTAAAATGTTAAAGCTAACCTCTAAATTAACAGAAATATGATGCTTATAACATCCAAATGATGAAAGAAGCAAAGGAGTGCTTAAAACTTGACTAGTTTAACAAAGCAGGAAAAGAAAAGAGCATAGTAAATAAAAAACAAAATAAGATGACCAAAAGGGGCCACACATACTAGTGATCAGAATTCAGGTCCATAAGCTGATTTCCACTTATATTGGGCTTGTAAAAACACAATTAAGCATATACTATTTATTAAAACCCCACCTAAAAGAGAGTGGCACAGAAAAAATTGAGAATAAAAAAATAAAATGTTTATTTGTTTGTGTTTATTATCAGACATACAAGTTACCAGTCACCACATGAAATATCAGAAGCTTTCTTTTTTAAATCAGAAAAACAAAGTTTTACCCTCTTTCAGCACTTTCAGATTTTTATGGAAGTTCTAGATAATACAAAAAGAGAAGTAAAAATAGTTAGAGGTATAAATCTGGAAAGACACAAGATTATCATTTCTATCCAGCATGTAATTACCAACCCACAAAGTCTTAGAATCAATGAGTTTAGGACAGTGGTATGAATCATTATGTGAAAATCATTAGCATTTCTATGTAGTAGAAATGACCAATTTTAAAACATTATGAGTAAAGTTATTCTGTTTACAAGAACAACAAAAGGAATAATCAATTAACAAGAAATACATGATACCTATGTGTGAATTTTTTTAAAACCTGAAACTTTCCTGAAGGCCATAAAAAGATGATATAAATAAAAGTAATAAATCTGCTGTATTCCTAAATGGGAGATAGGACTCTCCCACTTGTTAATCTTCAAATTCAGTGTGATTCTGAGCTCAATTCCAGTAAACCTTTCCAAGGACCTAGACAGATTTCTAAAATTCACCTGGATAAAACGATGTCCAAGAAGAGTCAAAACAAAAATTTAATGAAAAAAGCCTTTTTCAATAATAACTTCAAAATATTCTTTAAGGTCACAAGAATATTTTTATTCAGTATAATTCGCTATTGGCACAGGAGTTAGTGAAACAAAACAGAGTTTAGAGATTTTGTATATCATGAAGATGACATTTCATATTAGTGGGGTGAGATTTCATGTCAATTGTGTATGGACCATTTTCTGGAAAAAAATAAAGATACCTTCTTCCCACAGATTACTCCAAAGTAAATTCCAGATGGATTTATTATTTAATCATAAAAACTATAAAAAGTGTTTAGAAATAACATAAACAAAATAATTTTATATCTTTGGGGGCGGGGTGGGCAAAATTCAAGCAAGACACAGTATCCAGAAAGATACAGAGAAAAAATGACAGGTATGACCGTTAAAACTTTTAAGCTTCTCTAAATATTGAAAAAAATATTGATGTTATAACAGGTGAAAGATGGTTAGAAAGTATTACAGCATTTTTAGCAGATGAAAGTTTAGTTACCAGAATATATAAAGAACTCTCACAAATTTCAATATAAAGGAATCTAATATGAAAGTGGAGAAAGTTTGAGAATAATTCATTTGCTGAAAATGAAATGCAGAGAGCCAGTAACAATAATACATACAACATTGGTAATAGGGAAATTTTAAAAATTCATTCAAATAGGAAAAGACTTGCAAAATTCTTAAATAATTTTAATGCCCGACAAGGAAGGTACAGAAAAAGGTGTATTCTTATTTACTGTTTGTGGGATTTCAAGTTGGTACCACTTCTTTTTAGGTCAGTTTGGCAGTATTTATCAAATATTAAATATTCATAAACTAAACTTGTCAACTTAGTGATTTCATTTTTAGGGGGTCAGGCTTGGGGAAATATGGTAGCCTGTGATGAAGAAATAGATCTAAGAGTGTTAAGTAACTTGTTTATAATAGAGAAAATTTGCAAATGGGAATTTTGGGGGGAATGCTTAAACAAATTATGATTACATCCCTATTAGGTATGTAGGTTTTGGGTATCTACTATGCATTAAGCACTAAACTGGGTTGTGATAACTCCTTTAGTCGTCAAAGCTAGCTTAAAAGGTTAAGTGCCATTTTTCTTACTTCATAGATAAGGAAACTTGAGCCTCACAAGTTTCTAGGAATCTGTGAAATGAGATTATATGTAGTCTAAGTATATGCATTACAGTTCTTTGTAGAACAGGTAGAATCTCGTCTTACATTAAACTATGACATCATCTGATCCCTTGTAATTAGACTGTTTAGAGCTACCTCATATTAGTACCTTGTCAATCTGGTAATGTATTAATTCTAATAATTTTACATCTGCCATTTCTCATTTTCACCATTCCCCTATCTATATCAAGACATCTGTGTTTAGCCCCATGTTCAACCAAAGGAGATGAGAAGAAAAATGTGGGGCGGCAAAAAAAAAGAACTATAAGGAGAGAGAAGAGAGCAATTTTTAAGAAAAGGACAAAATATTTAAAAGGAGGATCACAGAAAACTCTGGAGGACATCCTAAATCACTAATATAAATGGAAGTAAATTTTCCCCAAAATAAAGAGGAAACATTCCTTCTTACTCCTTACTAAGCCAAATCTTGCTTAGAAGCTAAGACTGGGTAATCAAGTATTTTATGTACTAATTATATTAATTAGATTTTACATTCATTTGTGTGTAACAGAAGCCTGTCTGTAGTGACTTCACCACACAGGGTGTTGTTTTTTATTCTCCCGGTCAGCAGTTAAGAGCAGCTAGACTGTCTCCACATGTCTTCTCTGCATGTCTTCCAGCAGAAGGTCTTCCCAACTTTTTGTTCCATGAACTAATTTCATTAGCAAGTGCCATTCATCCTAGGGGTCACAAGATGGCTTCTGTAATTCCAGGATTCCATCTGCATTCTAGCCCCCCTCCCCCAAACAAAGGAATGAAGTGACCGGGAGGGAGGGGCCCGTGTGTGTTGGAAAAGCAAAACTTTCCCAGGAGTCCCCAACAGCCTTCTCTTTAGGCTTCATTGGTCATAACTGGGTCACTTGATCAGTCCAGCTGTTACTAATACAAGAGGCTGAGAGAGACGATGTTCAGGTGGGCACATTGTCTCCCTGAAGAGAATCAGGATGATTTCAGGAAAGAAGAAAAAGAAAAGTATTACTTAGTAAGTGTCTGCCACAGCCGTGTTCCAATTTCATTACATTATTTGCCCCACAAGACCCATTGTGGATGAACTTACAGCCTTAGTTTTTCATATGTAAATACATGGTAATCATTTTACCAATCACAGAATAATGAATAAAATATATAATAAAATAAGTATAAGAATAAAGTATATAATATACAAATAAAACATAACATAAATAATAAATATATAATAAAATAAATAAGAATAATAAAACATGCATTACCAAAAAGTAACAGAAGTGAAACATATCCAGTCAAGCTGAATCATATATATTCATCTCTCCTTCATTGGTTGTTGCTTGTGGGGGCATTTCAGAATCACGTTTACCTCCCCTCAACCCCAGAATGAAGCCTGCTCCTTAGCCACCTTGATTTTCATACATGCCTTAGAAGGCAGGTCTACTTTCCCTTCTTTCTGTGCTTTTGCCTGCTTCGCCCTGAGCATCAGTGCCCCAAAGCTGCTTAACCAAGGGGTCTAGGGGTCCTTTTTAGGAGTGTTGGAAAGAAGTCACTTCATCTATAATTTAAAAGAAATCACAAGTAAAGATAGTATAGTATGTGTAATTTAACCCAGTGGCCATAACTCTTAAAATTGTATACATCTTAGTGAAATATTTATACCACACAATCCCGATATGTACTGTATGTGTATCTCACTATGCAAACATATTAGGTATATACTCAAGTATTCAGTTCAGTTCAGTTCAGTCACTCAGTCGTGTCCGACTCTTTGCGACCCCATGAATCGCACCACGCCAGGCCTCCCTGTCCATCACCAACTCCCGGAGTTCACGCAGACTCACGTCCATCAAGTCAGTGATGCCATCCAGCCATCTCATCCTATGTCATCCCCTTCTCCTCCTGCCCCCAATCTCTCCCAGCATCAGAGTCTTTTCCAATGAGTCAACTCTTCACATGAGGTGGCCAAAGTATTGGAGTTTCGAAGTATTATGTACAGACAAAAATAGAACTTCAGATGGGATGAGAAAAAAATTAATATAATTGATATTTTTTTTCCTCAGTGGATTTTCTGCCTCAGTGGAGTGCCGGGTCCTTTCCCACTTTGGAGCGCACTTATTTATCTAGTTATTTGAAGCTGGGAGTTTATATTTAACACTAAATTAGTTCATAATATATATACTATCCATTTACTACTTTATCAGCCTCTAAGTATTTCTCTTCATGTGGCTTAGCCTTCCAGTACCTCTACCCGCAACACTTCTATCTTAAGGACTCCATCTGTGCTGTTTTGGAAGAAATATCTCCCTCCCTTCTAGGCCTGATCCATTGGCCTAGTTCTTATGCTCTTAATCCCAATCTTGTTTACCTGGGCTAACACCTCACTCTGTTCCTTTGTTTTGCACCAACCTCTAATTACTTTGGAGCTGCCTTAAGCATTTTTCTTTTGCCTCTGCATCCTCAGGAAGCCTCTGCTGCTCTCTGTCCCCCGTCTTTCGCTGCCAGTCTTTCCACTGAACTTCAGCTCATTGCATCCTGCATTCTTCCTCCAGTTTGAACTGCATTACTAAGTCAGCTGTTACACATGCTGCTTTTTATTCCTCCCTGCAGTGTTTGACTCACACCTTTTCTCCCCAACCACTCTTTTTCCAGTTCTCTTCTGCAAGTTGTACCACTTCTGTTTTTATTTACATGCAGGTGTCCACTTTATCCTTTTTCTTGTCATATCCTCTTTTCCTGTGTGATCTTATCTACATACAAGGCTTCAGCCCTTCCCCATACATTCTGGTTGCTTCTAAACTCATGTATACTGCCCTGAACTGTTTTCTGATTGATGATTTGTATTTCCAGTTATCTGTTAAATATCTCTTCCTGGGTGACACAGGGGTACTCAAAATATAGCATGATTTAATCCAAGTCATTTTGTTTAATCCTCTAAACTACCCTTCATTGAAGAAAGTCATCCTTCCAGTCATTCACGTTAAATGGTTCAAGGTCTCTTCCTCCCGTCCATCACTGCATCTGTCCCTTTTAACTCTGAAACACCCCTGTCTTCGGCATTTCCTCCCAGGGAAGCAGCCTTGTATAGTCAAGTAAAAATATATAGAGAGAGAGACAGAGAGCTATATGGCAGCAAACATGATATAGCTGACTTTGGAATAGGATAGACCTCGGTTCAAATCTCAGTGCTGCTGTGTTCAGAACTTCATACTAGTTGTGTGACCTTGGGCATATTGTTTAGCTTGTCTTGGTGAATTAGGGATAACAGAAGGTACCTCTTAGGATCACTGTTAGGACGCACTAAAGCAGCACACACAGTCAGTGCTGGAAACCCCTGCTTGGACTGTTGATTCGTCTCCTTGCTGACCTCCCTGGCTTGAGTTCCTCTTGCACACCACCTCATACAGTGCCGGCACAGTCTATAAAATACATAGGCGATTGTTTGTTTATTTTCCTGTGTCAGAAGGCTCTGGTAGTTTCCTTTTTTTTTTTCCCATGATACTTTGAAGCACATTGGTCTGAGTTATGAGAATAAAGTAATCATATACTTTGTCGTACAAATCAGGACATTTCAGATAGTGACAGGAGATATGAACTGAACAAGATCCCAGGACAACTGCCATGGAGAACTAGGCCTGCAGCTGTGTATGCTATTCTCTGCAGAGTGTCCCCAGTCTTTTGACACTCCCTCTGCTCACCATTCCCAAAATATAGATCTAGAATCCATAGAATGTCCCTCTCCCTCCTTTTGGAAGTAAACTTACCTCTGCCTCACTCCTGCAGAGTTAACCAGCCCCTCTTTTTGGACTATGATACTTTCCACATATCTCTAACATTGTACTTATCTTTCTGTTATAAACATAATTGAACTCTTTCTCTGTCACTAAACTTGTGAACTTCAAGGGCCAATTTTACTTGTCTTTAAATCCCCAGACACTCAGAGAGTACGTGAGATCAAGTTTATATTCAGTAAATGTTTATTGAATTAATAAATAAATTGGGTTTATTGATTTGCCTTGGGCAATCCATGTGTGAATAATTCAGAATCATTGTTTTCTTTTTAGTCTAGTCCTTACCTTGTTCCATTAAAGAAAATGGCAGCTTAGAAGATTATAGTATATAATAATAGCATAAAATCGAAGTGGATTTTCTTCTCTTTCCTTATATTTTAATATTTATCCCTACCCCACCGTTCAAGAAAGCGTTTCTCTTAACCTTGTGTTTGCTGGGTTTTGGGGTTTTTTTGCTTGCATAGAAATATTTTTATTTACTCTTTGCTTTTCTTCTCTTTATATATGACATTGTTTTTATTGAAGAATAAGTTCATCCATAACACAGAACTTCAGTGTTCAGCTTGATGAATTTTTATGTGTACCACCAAATCAAAGTTTTGAACATCTAGAGCCCTCCAGAAAGGTCTCCCATTCTTCCCCATAGATACCACCTTTCCTATAGAAGTGACTGCAATTCTGTGTTCTCTATCCATGAGTTAGTTTTGGTATCATACAATATGTATATTCGTTTCTGGCTTCTTTCACTCAAGGTTAGGTCTGTGGAATCATCTTTTATGTGTAACAGTAGGGTTTTTTTTTTTTAATTTTTTGTGTGTGTGTGTGTGTGAAATAAAGTTTTATTAAAGTATAAAGGAGATAGAGAAAGCTTCTGACATAGGCATCAGAAGGGGGTAGAAAGAGTACCCCTTTTTTTAATTCTTATGTAATATCTCACTGACTGTATCACAATTCATTTATCCTTTCTATTATCCATGGGCACTTGGGTTTTTCATTTGGGGCTATTAATAATAAAACTGTGATTAATATTATTGTACAGGTTTTCTTTTTATAGTACATAAACACTTATTAACACTTGGTATTATTTTGTTAGCACACATCTTAACACGGTATGGTCACTCCATTTTATTCTTTATTTAAAAATTGATAGCTTTAAAAAGATATCTTAAACTAAGACTAAAGTGCTCCATTTTGTACACTTTTACTGAAAAGTTGAAGACAAGATGTTCTCTACCAGATAAGCTGCATTAAATGTTCCTCTGGAGCTTCCCTTGTGGCTCAGATGGTAAAGCATCTGCCTACATTGTGGGAGACACAGGTTCGATCCCTGGATCAGGAAGTTCTCCTGGAGAAGGAAATGGCAACCCACTCCAGTACTCTTGCCTGGAAAATCCCATGGACGAAGGAGCCCAGTAGGCCACAGTCCATGGGGTCGCAAAGAGTCAGACACCACTGAGCGACTTCACTTCACTCACTTCATTTCACTTACCTACCAGATAAGTTGCATAGATAATCCGGTAGATAACTTATTTACCCAGATAAGTTGCATTAAGTATTCTCTGGTAATTGCTCCTTACCTATTTTTAAAAGTTCTATGTCAAATGGCATATTTATCATAACTGCAAATAATCGGCTTTCCAGTTGAGATAACAGATGTATTTCTTTGCAAATAGTGATGAGAAATATTTCAAGCCTTTTTAGCTGTGATATTTAAGGCAAACATCTTTATATGCTTTAATTGTACCTGTTTAACTGCATAGTGTTAAGAATGTCTATTTGTTAAGCATTTAGTCAGCTTTAATGTGTTTTTTCTTTAGTACCAAGGATGATTGCTTCAGTGTTAATATTCAGCCTCCTGTTGGAGAACTGCTTTTACCTGTGGCCATGTCAGAGAAAGATTTTAAGAAGGAGCAAGGTGAGAGATCATTACCATTTACTAGAAATTGGCATCCCAGATAAGTGTGCTCATTCTTCTGGCTGAGCTCTAAAATAAATTACCATATGCACACAGCTATTAACAGATGTCAATGTACAGTCTTCCAAGTTTTGCTAATGCTGTGTGTTTATAAAGTAGTCTTAAAGGTATATGTTTGTCTGCATCACTGGCATACTTAAAAATTGATTACTATGTCTTTTAAATAATAAATTCATTCTTAATTAACTTTTCAGTCCTGGGAATTTTGGCTTGTCAACCTAATGATGTATTCATGTGTTTTGTATTAGTGAAAATGTCAGGAATTTGGGACTTAGCAAAGTCCCATCACAGTATGTGTTATGTGTATGTATTTCCTTTCACTATAGGACTGTTTTTTTGTGTTCTGCTAATAGTATTTTTCCCTGTTAGAGTGCCCTGTCCTTCAAAATAAAGTCCTAATTGTAGCATTAAAATATTAAAATATCTCTATTTTCTTTTGATCTTATTCTGTATTAAAGAAATGCTATGCTGTAAGGCTGTATCAGAGCTGAAGCAAATTAAAATAAGCAACAAAAAAGAAAATATTTTGTTTTTTCAGAATTTTGAAATTTCATTTTGCAGAATGAAAGTGTTAATATCTTGGACTTGACCTAGAGTTAAGCATACTTTATTAAAAATAATTTTCTTCTTATATAAATAAGGGGAAACACCTGCCTCATTCTATGTATTTAATTAAGAATAGCATTTATAAAACCAGGACATATTTAAATAGTATAGTCAGCAATTTTTTAAAGTTTATATGAATCCAGGCTATGGTTTTCTTTGGAAGGAGTTATCAAAGATTCCCTTCATCTTGAGGTCATTAATTCATACCTGTCAAGCTTTCATGAAGTACTAGGCGCACACAAATACCTGAGGAGAAGGGCTTGCTTCCTGGCACTGCATCATTATAGTGCCAGAGGTTGGGTGGTTTTACTGTGAACCTTTGCAGTTCAGTGTCCAGAAGACCTATTGTAGAAGAATCTCACAAAGAAACTCAAATAAGACTGTAAATTAATGGTAATCTTTTATTCTTCTGCCTTATTTGTAAGTGATAAAGAGTGACTAAATCCATCTTTGCATTTACTTTTCTTGGAAGTTGGTTATTGCTGTAGAAGAAAGTCCTATCTGTGATTTTATTTTTCTATTGCCAAATTGAATTGATTCTTACATTTGCTATTCTTACCCTTTGCTGGCTAAAGCCTGCCTCTCTGCTTTACACCTGCTCAGCAAACCCAGGTGAGTGGCACACAGGAGCTGAGTAAGCCTTGACACGTTTATTGTGAAGGGGATAGTCCTTTTTCGAAAAGTGCAGCTAAAGTTTCTCTAAAGCAGTAGGTTATTGTATACCTTTTCTCTTCCTCAGCTTTGGTTTAGAATATGTACTTGATACTCGATCAAGTTTTTTTGTGCTCTGTTGTGACTGAGGGATTTCTTCCCTGACTAGCCATACAGAACCGTAATCGCGTGAGAGAGGTGTGCTTGGAGAGCAGCTGTGGTCCTCTGTGGAGCTGTTGCCAAAATTCCTTTTTCTTCTGCCATTTTACTTCTATGGTTGTTGATTATTTGTCTGAATAAATCTGGCAGCTGTTTGCTATGTTTAATAGAGCAGAAAGGCTACTCTGAATAAAGCTATTTGAAAATTTGTTTATATGAAGTATTTGTAAATCCTTGCAAGTCTCTTGGCATTTCTGTATCATTCTTTCTGTCTTCCTGAATTCATTCTTTGATATGGGACTTGATGCTGGCAAATTTACCACAGGTTTAAAGAGTCTTTTCAATAGCATCGTTTTAGTTCTAGATTTCAGCTGCTTTGGTAATAGAGGTCTCAATTCTCAACTTTACACATGTATTTGTTTCTTACATCACTCTAGGAAGAGCTTAGCTTATTTTGCAGAAGATACCTAGAAATGACTCATTAACTGGAAATTCTAAATCAGAATAAAAATCAGTTTCCTCAGATTTTTATCAATGCCGGTAAATTTAAGAAATGTCTATGTGTGTCATTACATGCTAGCTTTAACTGGTTTTTCTACTTTAAATAAAATGAATTTATACACTTAATATCTCATTTCACAGGGCATAGATTTCAAGACTCAAGAAATGTATTAACTGTATTAACTAGGATTTAACTGAAGAAATTATAAACCAGAAAAAGGAATATGGTTCTATTTTTATACTACAGATGTGCATATTTGAAAAATGTGTATAATGTTAATTAAGAATACTTCTGTCAGGTTGTACGTATCAGATTAATATTTTTTAAAGCGAAACGTTTTGTTTCTGGTATATAGCATGATCTGTCCCTTAGCTCAGTTGTTGCGTTTACAGTTCCATGACCAAACGTGCATTTCTGTAAGGTTGGTGGTCCAAGTGCTAAACAAAAGATCGGTTTAGTCTATATTTTGAAGTTATCCAGAGTATTCATATTATGAGCCTTAACCAGAAGGTGTGTTTGTTTCATTATTATGAATTTTGATCCTTGCAGAATTAGTTCATGATCTAGCTGTGGGATGATTTCAGTACTATAAAGTGAGATGTTTTATTTTTAAACATGTAATTTCGTTTCTTGAAGCAGTTTTAATTGTATGAGACCCAAGGAAAGTGGTTATTCCAAATTTCCCTTCTTATTTGCTTTCTTCTTAAGAATTAAATTGGAAGTCTAAAACATTCAGAAAATTTTTTAGATCTTCTTTTCTTATTTTATTTACATTTCAGCAGTCCGTTACAGCTGATTAACCTAAGTGCTGTCCACTGCCTCACCAAAATGTAAATTTTAATGAGGCAGCATATTCTGCAGTCTTGAGAATTTTAAAATATTCTTCCTATTACCTGACGACCTTCATTAGGTATGAGCAGGCTGTATAGTGGTTAAAGAATGTTTTTGTAGAAGAAACTTTTAATGATATCTTGGCATATTTTTCTTTTTCGTTAATTTAAGAATACCTGATATATTTTCATTTAGGAAAAAATCTCTGGTTTAAGAAACCTCGAATGGTTACTTAATTTTATTATGATTTATGCCTCCATCTTATGGGTTCCTAGCTAGCAAGATGCTAATTCTTTAAATGGTCAGACATTTACTATTTTCTGGCCCTTAACCACCACAAGCAATCATATTTGATGCCCCTTAATTAGAGCACCTTTTTTTCTTTCCAGGTTCTTTTTCCACCTCAGCAATCGAGACAATACATTTGCTTACCATGCTGCTCTCCTAAGTGTTCTTTTGCATGTAAATTAATCTTGATTCAGTTTACACTGTCATGCTGAGTGGTACAAATTGCCTATAACAATAAAACAGCATGAGTTAAAAATAAAGGGGGGTGGGAAGGCAGATTGAATGTGTGCCTTACTTGATAGGATGTTACTTTGCTTTATGCCAATACATTAGCTGACGATAATGAATCTTCTGTTCTGAAAAGCATGGTTTAGTTGATTTTTTTAATTTTACTTCAATGGAGCAGTACCTTGTCTCTTACAGACCAAGTTAGACAAACCATTAATGACAAGAGTGTTAAGGTTAAATATGAAGCAATGCATTCACTTCTCTGAGTGCTATCCATCTTTCCATTTACAGGAGCTTGACAAAAGTACTGGCTTTGTACAACATTTCCTTTAATTACATGCTGCGGGAAACAGGCTTTTAACATAAACATAGTTGCATTCATTTATTCAGCAGTTGCTCTTCAATAGAGCTTAATGGAGAAGGTTTAAATCCTAAATGAGTACACACATCTCTCAGCAGTGTTATGTCAGCAGCCACTGTGCTTTCCTTAAAAGCAGTGTTTGACTGCTTGTGTGGTTTGTAAAGCTTTTGCCTAATATTAAAGTTAAACAGTCTAAGACAGAACATGGTGTCCCCGAGTTTGAAAGTGGTTAGTAAAAACTGTTCTTTGTTAAAGCTAAGTAAGTCTTTTTACAGTGTTAGGCTTTAGTGTCTTCATACTACTAATCATAGGGATTTTTTTTTTAATTTCTGTTACATTAGCAATAAATAGCAAAATTAAATAACAAAAATTAAAGGTGGGGGGCCTTTTGAGGATACAAAATCAGCTTTTACCTTTTTATAAATTTTGTCAGCTATTGTACACATATCAGATGTCTCGAAGGATCATCATTTTAGTAGATACTTTTGGATGTCAGTGACTTAACATCACAGAATCAGATAGATGGCATTTAATATTTATAGCTTTTGTTTTTTTTAAACTGGGTACTTAATTTCAGTTTTTGTTCCAAGTATCTCGTGGGTTATTGAATTTGTCCTTTGAACATTTGTACATAAGATTCTGACATTAACAGCATGCCTTGTGTTAATTCTATATGGTTTTTATTCATGATTTTGCTTTGTTCGTGATCTTTTTTAATTATTATTTGAAATGTCTCTGGGATTTAAATTTTTCCAATTTACATTGTTCCCTTTGTTTTCAGACGTTCTTGCTTCAGAAATTTTGATTATTTTTGTCAGTAACCATAGTTCCATTAACTAGGCAAATACTGTTACCACTCAGTGTAGCTTAGATACTTGTCCATTTTTTAGAACCACACAGCTGTTCAGTGACTTCCAGTTACTGTTGAGATAACTTTGATCCATTATATTGAGACAATTCATCATGTAATGCTGCTAGTTATTCCAGAAACACTTTGGTTTGTTCTCAGGCAGCATTTGGCAAGAGAGATCTTTGAATGAAAAGGAAGGGGGAGAGCTCTTAAATAGTGAAAACTTAATAGTTTATGGAGCCCAAATTAATTGAGTATATTTTAAAGGGACTGAAAGTAAAATTTTATCTTTGTGATTCTATGTTTTTATCAATCATAGTATTTAAAATCAGGTTATTAAGAGTGATGTTCAATTGCATTTTTATAGATTTTTCAACACCACTAGGATTTTTTTAAAATTTAATCAGTTGCAGTTCTTTTTAATTTTATGATAAATTATCTTGTAAATTACATTCTGAAGTGGTATTCTGCTTTAGAAAGTTTTTAGATTTTGACTTAGGAATTTTAAATTGTTTAATATAGTTTTCAAAGAGAAATCAGTAAAAGAGAGCCTCCTTCTGCTCTTACAGGCATGCTCTCTGGAATGAATGAAACTTCCACCACGATTATTGCTGCCCCACAGAATTTTGCTTCCTCTGTGATCCTTCAGAAGATAGTAAATGTAGCCAATGTGGGTGTAGTCCCTTCTGGACAAGATAATATACACAGGTATGTTCACTGACCCGTGATGTGGAGGTAACTTGTATACATGTATAAATATTTGATTTTCAATTCATAATTTTCCTTTAAAATATTAAGTCCTAAACGTGTGTGTGTGTGCGCGCACGCACGCTTATTCGTGTCCCACTCTCCACGACCTCGTGGACTGTAGCCCACCAGGCTCCTCTAGCCATGGAGTTTTCCAAGCAAGAAGACCGGAGCGAGTTGCCGTTTCTTCTCCAGGGGATCCTCCCAACCCAGGGATCAAAGCTGTGTCTCTTGTATCTAATGTCTTGGCAGGCGAGTTTTTTACCAGCTGAGCCACTAGGGAATAACATATCTATGCCCCTTCTTTTTTAGGATAATACATTGGGTTTGGATGGGCTTGATGGGATTGTGTTTTGTACAGTCTTTAGTACATGTATATGGACTTGCCTGAAAGATGCAGATAGTGTACCTGCATTTTATAGTAGCTTGGTGATTTGTAAAGGTATTTGTGTGAGATATGGCTGAGAATTTCTTACTTCACTACAGTCGGTGAATTCCAGGAAGAACTGTTTTATAAAGCAGTGGATTTGAACTTTTTTAACTTAAAAGAGGGGAAGTTTGGGTATAGATTTCTTTTTGACAGCAATCCCTTGAGGCTGCTTCCAGTGGCAAGGAACCATTATGGTGTCAAATGCAGCGTCTGTTTCTTACGCCAGGAAGTATCTTCACGCCAGCCATCTAAACTGTGAGGTCCAAGTTATTTGCCCTCAAAGGTAGCAGAAAATGTGATTAGTATGTGCCTTCTTTGTATTTATACGAATGCTAGTGACTTGAAAGTAAAATAATTACTCCTTAAATAAATATGCAGTGATTACTTAGTCCTCTGTCAGCTTAAGGGAATTCATTGCAAACTATCTTTAATTCCTCTGTCATTCTACTGCCAATGCATACTTCCATCATTACATTTAGGAAATAATTTAAAATCAAAGAGAGTGCCTTCAAACCTTTAGAAATTGAATGTATCTTTTTAAATTAATACAGGGGCAAGAGAGGCCCCAAATAAAGATTTCTGTGGGTTATCTGGGTTTTTTAGACTCAACTCTGCCATTATTGGGCTTTATAACTTCTCCTTATGGGCTTTAAGTTCCTCATCTGTTTGGAAATGGATGGCAGGGAAAAGAAGGTGATTGAAATGACATTACGTTATCTGTGGAAGAACGTTGGACTTCACATCAGAAGAGCTGAGTTCAAGTCTTGATCTGCCGTTACAGAGTTGCCTGACTTCACCTGCTCATCATGACAGATTGAAAACTGCATGTAGCAGTCACAAATCAAATTTACCCTGTGCCTTTATTTGTTTTTGAAAGGGAGGTCACTAAGTCAATTGCTTGAGATCTGAGCACCTTCCATCTGAGATCTGATCTGCTTCCCTTTCTTTATGTTAAGCCCTGTCATTCTCACATAAGTTGGGGATAAAATAATAAAATGGATAGAAAGTCTTCTTGTTGGTGAGTGAGTGAAGTCGCTCAGTCGTGTCCAACTCTTTGCGACCCCGTGGACTGTAGCCTACCAGGCTTCTCCGTCCATAGGATTCTCCAGGCAAGAAGACTGGAGTGGATTTCCATTTCCTTCTCCAGGGGATCTTCCCGACCCAGGGATCAAACCTGGGTCTCCCGCATTGGAGGCAGACGCTTTAACTACTGAGCCACCAGGGAGCTATACAAATACAACTTATCTATCAGTGTTATTCAATAGGGGAAAAAATGAACAGAAAGAAGACTTTTCAGTGAAAATTTTTGATTCTATGTCTTCCTTGTTTTGTTTTCTTCTTTGAATTTTTTTTTTTTTTTTTTCTCATTTTCCTGAGTGGTTTTCTATAGCAGAAGTTGTGTTTTACTTATGGATCCTTTGAATTATTGAAATTACTAAAACATCAAAATATTGTACGTCATCTGTAACTTTTAGCTTATGCTTTATGAAATTTTACCTGACTCACCTAGTATCCAGCAGTACTTCAGTCTTAACTTTAATATGTTCTTTCATAATAGACGAAACAACATAGGGTAACCCTTCTTTATGCTGGAACTTCTAATTTTGTTTTGCATCGTATGTGGGTTTTTAACTTTTCTGAAAGCAATGACAGTGTTCCACATTTTTGTTTCTTAGAAGAAAATAGCCAAAATACCTTCTCAAAGCCAACAAATATGAAAACTATTTTCCTTTTGGGAAACAGAGAGACACTTATTAGCACAATTGTATAATTCTTAATTAAAGCATAAAATTTGCCTGTAACTTGTCTTGGTGGTTTAGAAGTGGTTTAATGCCTGTTCAGATGATTAAGTTACAGTCAATTCTCAGTTACCCATACCAGTACAGGGGAGGTACACAATAGGAACCATGTCTCTTCAACTTTGGAATGCAGAAATTGCACTTACACTTTTTAAAAAATAATGTTATGCTTTTATTTTTGGCTGTGCCGGGTCTTCTGTGGTTGTGGCAGGCAGGGGCTACTCTCCAGTTGGGGAGCGCAGGCTCTAGACGCACCGGCTCCGAGTTGCCGCAGGTGGACCCGGTAGTTGCAGCTCCCGGGCTCCGTAGCTGTAGCGCACGGGCTTAGTTTTTCTGCAGCATGTGGGATCTTCCCGGATCAAGAATTAAACCCGCGTCTCCTGCACTGCAGGCAGATTCTTCACCACTGAGCCACCAGGGAAGCCTGCACTTAGACGTCATGGTCCATGGTCCTCATATGCATATACTTCGGCAGTGTGTTGACACTTTTATAATGAAGCCTTATCACAGCAGCCTGGTATTTGGCTCTGTAACTTGATGGGGGAGTCCAAGTTACTACAGAGCCAGAAGAGGATGAAATGGCTGTATCTAATTCAGAACAGGCTGTGCTATCTTGACTTGCCTCAAAAGTCTCATTTTACATTTTGCTTTTTTTTATAGCTAGGTATGGCTATAATAATGTTTTAAATTTTAGAAGGCTTCCAGATAATAAATATCTAGAATTACTTGTGGTCTTCAATAGTAAAAATAACAAAAATTATTATCCTGCAAATGTAACACTTTTGCCACTCTTTTATGCCCAGTAAGTTAAAACCAAAATAAACAATTATTAGTAAAATCTGTACCCATGGCTATCTTCATTTCATTTAAAATGAAATAGCAATTACTGTTCATAATAACAAAAATTGTTTACTACTTTATTAAATTTTATTAATGTTTTTAATGGTAGTGTTCAACAGTGTATTACCCTGTGGGATGAATGAATTTATATATCTAAGTTTATATATTAATTGTCATAATAAAATTGAAATCTCTATGAGATTTTTTAATAACTTCTCTATTCCTCTGTGGTAGTTGCTTTTTTGAATTTATGAAAAATAGGCCCAAAACCATTCTTGTATTTATTAATGATAATAAGTTTAAAATTACTTGAAAAAAAAACAATGTGCATGAAAAGTATTTTGACCATTAGTATTTTAAGAAATTAAATTATTCTTGGCTGGCCTACCTTTTCAGGGTCTTTTATTTCTGAGAGGACTTTTAAATTAACATTAGAATATTCTTTGTGACCATTCAATGAATTAAGTCCTGTTGTCTAGTTTTAGGATCATTTGTTCCTACTACTCTTTACAATTTGAATATTTTTTACATTAAAAACCAAGTTTAAAAATACTTATATAAGAATTAGCTAAGAAAAAAATGAATCTTCATTAATATGCAGAAGTGTGTGATAATATAAAGTAGACATTTTAATTGAATACATAATAGAAAATGGCTCCTAATACATTAGCAGAAAATATCTCCATTAAGGAAAAGTCAATTAAAGGAGCACAAGTTTTATGGAATTCACTTGAAAAACCAGGAGCATTTTAAGTATAGTTAACCACTTTTAAAGATCAGTTGAAAAAGTATAACTACTTTTAGATTATGTGACATTTAGCTTTGATTTTCTAAATGAGCCATAGAATCAGAAACCCAACCAGTATACTATTAGAACACTTAATTTCTATCTTCATTTCCATGGTAGGTACTTACAGATCAAAAAAGTTGCTCTTTGAGAATAAAACCATCTTACTGAGACCTGCAGAGTTATGGTCATTGTGCCAATCTTGCTATTTTCCAAATTACAGTTACCACATGATAGACATCAGAATCAAAAGAATCAAAGCATTTACTAAATATATAGCCAAATGTCTTCATGTCTTGTTTAGATACTCGTAATACAGTGCCATATGAGACACTGAAAGTCTTAAAGCTTATTATTTAAAACAATACTAGTAAAGAATATGGGATTCCCAGGTGGGAATGCAGTGCAATGCAAAAGACACATCTTCAGTCCCTGGGTCAGGAAGATACCCTTGAGAAGGAAATGGCAACCCACTCCAGTATTCTTGCCTGGGAAATCCTATGGACAGAGGAGCCTGGCAGGCTACAGTCCATGGGGTCGCAGAAGAGTCAGACGTGACTGAGCGACTAAACAACAAAATATATACAAAAAGCAGAATGAACCACAGTAAGTCACTATACAAATAGACTGAAAAGTTAAAAGATTATTTTATAAGTTTTAGGGGAGGTTAGAGACACTAGTCTTGGAAATTCTAGGTTTTTCTAGGGCCAGAAAAAAATGTCTTGTTCTCCTCTAAGAAAGAAATTAAATTCAGGGGTTTTGAAGGAGATTCTTATTCAACAGTGTAAAAACTGCCTTTTTTTAAAAGTGCATTTGCCTTAATCACATTGTTTGTCCTCTGATCAACTAAGGTATAATGATCAAAATGCAGAAAGCCGAAAAATCTGTACCTTCAAAATCTCTAAGGTTTTTCTGTATAAAAGAACCAGGTAGGAGTTTTTGTAAAACTCAGATTCCTGGGACCCACACCCAAAAACTCAGACTCAGGGCCACTGGGATAGGGCCCAGGAATCTGCACTTTAGCCAGTACTCCAAGTAGTTGCAGACAGACAGATGTTCCCAAAGTTTGTGGTTAATGACAGCCACATGCTGTATTTTATTTTATTTCATTTTATTTTTTTTACATGCTGTATTTTAAAAAACATTTTTCCTTGTATGTTTCTTTTTCACAGGTTAGTCATTAAGGAATACCAGTAGACAAGATGTTTGATTTAAGCTTTCTTCCTTCTGTCCTATATGCTCCAGCAAGAAAGGAATTAGTTGTTCAGTCACTCATCGTGTCCGAGTCTTTGCAACCCCGTGGTCTGTAGCCCACCAGGCCTCTCTGTCCGTGGGCAAGAATACTGGGGTGGGTTGCTATTTAGGAGCACATTACAGTGGTGGCGATGAAACAGTCTCAGACCATAAGTAGTCTTTCAGCAGTCTCAGCATTTTATATTTTAACCCAGTTTGACATTTTAACCCAGTTCAGGAATTCTGACATTCATATACAGTAATATTGTTAAAAACAATTATCGTACAACCTACTTATTTTGTTATATCATACAACCTACGCATTTTACCCTTTCATGAACAACAGATTGACCTTATAAGGGGAAAATGTGATATTTGAGGGAAAGCAGAAAGCCATGTCTCTGTCATGATTCTATTTTAGTTCTTAATTTATTCAGTAAAACCTTAGAAGAGCTTTCATTGTTAATGTGTATTCAGGAATGTAACATTCCTTTTTACCCCCTATATTTCTTAATCTATGATTTGGATTTTGTTTACTGTGTCACTTTTTTAATTTTCAAATTTTGAACATGTACAACCTGTGAATAATTACAATCCTAATAAAGTAAGTGTTGTTTTACTGTTATTACTTAGGTCCTTAACTATTAGAAAAATATGATGCTGTGAATGGAACTGTGAATCCATGGCAACCTGGCAGCCAACTTTTTAAATTTATCAACACACTTAAAGACCATTTATTGTTTTAGGATCAAAATAATTTTTTTAACATAAAGTAGTTGTAAAGAACAACTTTTTCATTTCTACTCCTTAAACTGTGTATACATGTTTAATGCTTAAGTATTGGCATATACCATTGTTTGTATCCTAAAATATCCATATTGTGTAAGTCCTTAATTCAGTATTTTTTGAAGACCATTGTGACAGATTTTGTTAATGCTGGGGTTACAAACATGAAGGACATAGATAATTTTTGGTGAAGTCTTTGCTGTTTTCCTGGTTTTGGTTCTTAGGTTGGTCAATCTTTAAGTTATTGTTTTTATTTGCTAGTTGTTTTCTTTCTTTTCCCCTGATCAGATCAGATCAGATCAGTCGCTCAGTCGTGTCCGACTCTTTGTGACCCCATGAATTCGCAACACGCCAGGCCTCCCTGTCCCTCACCAACTCCCGGAGTTCACTCAGACTCACGTCCATCGAGTCAGTGATGCCATCCAGCCATCTCATCCTCTGCCGTCCTCTTCTCCTCCTGCCCCCAATCCCTCCCATCATCAGAGTCTTTTCCAATGAGTCAGCTCTTCTCATGAGGTGGCCAAAGTACTGCAGTTTCAGCTTTAGCATCATTCCTTCCAAAGAAATCCCAGGGCTGATCTCCTTCAGAATGGACTGAACCCTAACTATGGAATATTTAAATACCGGGTAATTTTGAAGGCCCATATGGAAAAGAATGGCATTTGTTGTCTTGATGCCCGAATTTTATAAGCCTGGTACTATAGTCACCGAACTTCATCTGTCTGAAAATAAAAGTTTGTACATACAGTTGTTAATAATATGAAGGTGCCAGGCTTCAATCTTACTCCATAACAAGTCAGAGGGAATTCCCTGTGGTCCAGTAGTTAGGGCTTGGTGCTTTCACTGCTGAGGGCCCAGTTTAATCCCTGGTTGGGGATGTAAAGTCCCACAAGCTGAGCAGCATGGCCCCCCCAAAAAAGCAAAAACAAATTGGAATCTCAAACATTACTAAGATTTGTGAAACCTATTTTGTGATCAGAGTTTTTCTCAGTTTGGTGGTTATCCACTAGGGGGCAGCACTGCTTTTTATCTGACTGCTTTGATCTCTGAAGGCTCTGAGCAGCATTTCATTGAAAAACAAATGTGGACCTCAGTTAATTTTTACACGAAAGGCGTATTTGGATATTTCAGAAATAACCAAACTGCAGTTAATTTTTTCTTTAGGATATTCTATATTTAAATTTTATTTAGTTCTACTGTTTGTGAGATAATTTTCTACAATGCAACAGTTTTTCAAATAGGAATATATAAATGTTTTCATGTAAAAATGAAAGAAAGGTATTCTTGATGGTTTTCCTTCTGGCTGACAATTTTGTAAGTACTCAGAGAGAATGGGGTAAGAGTTTATTTGTTTTACTCTCTGGTTTTCTGTTAAGTCCCATCCCACCCCTGCCCCAACAAACAGACAAACCAAAAATGCTCTAGAATAACTGGAGTATTTGGTATCTTTCTTGAGAAAGTGCGCTTAGATTTTTTTAGCTTTCTTGTATAAAGAAAGAGAACACATCATTGACAAGGTAGCGTGGGGAATCATGTTTTATACAAGTTCTAAAGATTAGAATGGAAAATAGAGTCCTAAATTATGATGGCACCTAATTCTTTTGTTTTAACTATTCTCTTCAGAATGTTAAAGGAAACATTACAATATTTCTGGCCTTTTTAAAAAAATAATAGGGAAAAATACATTGCTTCAGATAAATTCTCTAAACTTGAATCACATGTAAATTTTTTCTCAATACAGATTCAATAGTGTAATGGGCTTAACTTTTACATTTTTAGAGTCAACAAAATAGGATTTTTTACAACATACAAACTCTCTGCCTTTTAAAAATGTTATCCTATATTAACTCAAAATTATAGGGATTTATCATTTAAATCATTTAGAAAATAATACTACAAATCAACATGCTTTGGTGTTTGATGTTAGGAACCTTATTCAAACCAGCATTTCTTACATATAATTATGGTGCGACTTCATTACACATTTGTCAACTTTGGACTAATTATTTTTATACAGCTCGGGCAGGGCACTCATCCTGTGGTCGTCTTTCTTACTAATAGGATTCTGTCTGCTTCAGCAGGCAGTAATTGAAGGCTTCGTGTACAGAGTAGGAAAAAAAAAGTTTTAGCCTGAGTGGGCCATTGTCACAGCTTCTGGTAACCAGTAGAACAGAAAACACAAGAAAATTGAACTCAGAATAGAAAAATCAGAAACCAGGAAGACTATCCAAGAGAAGAAAAAGCATGTCTTAGAGCTGTTGCATTAAGTGTAGCAAATATGATTCTGCATAAAAAAATTTTATGTTTATGAATACCCTGCGGATGGATGCAGCCTCTCAGATAACTATTTTAAAATTCACGTTCTATTAACATTTAAGTTATTAAAAACAACTGAGTTGCAGGGTTCTTTTTCATTCCAACAAAGAGCATTTAAGGTCCATAGCCATTTTCTCACAAATCTCACAAATCTAAAAAGCATACGGTTTAAGTACATGAAGGAATAAGTTCGTGCATTGTAGAAAATATATTTGTTCAAATGTGTTGTTATTTGACCTGTTCTCATAATAGTTATAAATTTTCTCAATAGTTACAAATTAGCGTCTTTAGAAGAGTAGTTCATACTTTCATTTAGGTTTGGCAACCAGCTTATTTTGTCTTTTTCTTTAAATCTTAGGAATTTTAAAAAATTTATTTATTTGAATTGGAGGCTAATTACTTTACAACATTTGTAGTGGGTTTTGCCATACCTTAGGAATTCTTCTAGACTTCAAAAATTAAATGTCAGTTTCTAGAGATAATAAACAAAAAGACATTTAATAAGATGAAATACAAATATATCCATACAGTTTTACCCTCTCGGTGGTTAGAATGAAAATGAAAACTTAAGACAAATACCAAATGGTATTCTTTTAATAGTGTGGAGCCCATCATACATAGGCAGTGCATCTCTAACTGTCATCCACGTATTTGTTCTCATTTGTGGTGTTACTGGTGTTCGAGGTGGGTTGGTCTCCAGTTCTCCCTCCTTACATGACAGCTCCATTCAGGGTTTTGTATTTTTCATTGCTGGTGTCTCTTTTGAAGGAGTCGGGGCTAGGAGAATATTTATTTCTTTTTTTAACCTTTAAAGACAAATTTAAAATATGTCATGATGGAGCATCAAATCAAGATGCTCTGAATTACAGAACACTACACATCAGATGCACAAGTTTTGAAGAGAAAAATCTTTCTTCTTAAAGTTGCAGAACAATAATAGATTATATGCATAAAAGGTAAATCAGAAAAGCCTTAATTTATCTGTTGACAGATAAAAAACAAATACTCAGAGGGCATTTTGCATATATTAGAATTGTGTCATCTCAAATCAGAAAGCTTGGGTTCAAATTCCCGCTCAGCCATTCACTAGCCAGGTAGGTGTTTGAGCAAGTTTCTCCACTTCTCTGGGCCTCGGTTTCCTCTTCTGTGAATTGATCTGACTCATAGAATCAAGAGAAATAATGCAAGTGAGGTACTTAGCACTCACTGCACACAGCACTTAATAAATGCTGCTGTCATCACTACCATGATCAGAAACTTCACAGCTCTTCTGAAAAACACTTTACCACAGTGTGATCTTAGTTTGAGGCAAGTTCAAAGGTTCTGATGTCAGTCATTAAATTTAGTATACAAGTATTTGACGCAAGCTGTCTTCAGTGTTTATTACACCCCCAAGCTAGCTATTTGTTATTTACTAATTAGTACTCTTTGCATAACTATCTTTTAAATATACATTAAAGCATAGCCTGTTTGGGAGTTAAGTGATTAATAAATTGGGGGTGGGGGTGGGTGGTGACTTCTGCTTTCCATGGACCAAAAGAAACCAATTGTAATCATGCTGTGTTTCCATTAAATACATCCTTTTTGAACTGTGAAATGAGAATGTCAGAACATCTGATCTTCTGGTCCTCTGCTTTAAAACATTGTTTCCACCATTTGTGCCCATTAGAACATAGAGAACTAGTTAAAAGACAGTAGCTTTCACACCAGCTAACAGATTTGCTAGGATGATTTGCTTAACGTGTTTCCACTGCAGTGTAAGCAAATACCTCTTTTCTTCTACATTCGTATTCTTTACAATATTGATAATTTTGCGGTAATAAATATTTTAAGAACATGTACAAGACTGTAGCCATGGGGTCCCAGAGAGTTGGGCAGGACTTGGTAACTGGACAACAGCAGGACAGTAGTTTTCATCTCTGTAAACATACTGACATCAGAGTTGACAGTTGTCTCTGCTGAGTTTGTGTTTTTGTAACATCAAACTTAAGTTTTAGTTGAAAAGAGAGAAAAGGTGCTTTGGGGCTGTGCAGCGCTGGCAGTCAGATAGCAGCACTTTTGCCTTCCTGTTCGGAATGCGTGACGCAGTCTTCTTCTGCATGGTCCCAAGGCGTAAGTGTTAAGTAAATAGAGACTACTAAGACTGCCGTTGACATAATGATAACCTGTCAGAAACAGGGACCTCTGCCGAAATATTTGTTGAATGACAATTTGGTGATGACCACATCTGTGGGGAAAGTTGCACAAAGGGGTGAGACAATAGAGCCACCTAGAGTCTGTCATCTGGTGACACGGCTTTAACAGAAATACAGAAATAGGGTTCTCCTGGGAAGCAGAAGAACCTCGAAAATTGGGACAAAAGGAATGCAGAAAGCTGCAGAACGTGATAGAAAAGAGAGGTCATTTGAGGGCAGGTGATCTTGTGTTCTCTCAAAGGTGCAGATGGCCTAGAGCCTATTACAGAGAGTGAAGTGAGTCAGAAAGAGAAATATAAATATCGTATATTAACACATGTATGTGGACTCTAGAAAGATGGTACTGATGAATTTATTTGCAGGGCAGCAATGGAGAAACAGAGAGAACAGACCTATGGACATGGGGGCAGGGAAGGAGGGAGCGGGTGAGATGTATGGAGAGAGTGGCGTGGAAATTTACATTACCATATGTAAAATAGCTAGCCAGTGGGAATTTGCTGTAGATCAGGGAACTCAAACAGGAGCTCTGTGACAATCTAGAAGGGTGGGATGGGGAGGGAGGTTCAGGAGGGAGGGGACATGGGTGTACCTATGATGATTCTTGTTGATGTCTGGCAGAAAACCACAAAATTCTGTAAAGCCATTATCCTTCAATTAAAAAAATAAAATGGCACCAAAAAAAAAAAGTGCAGCTGAGGTGCCCGTTTCCGAATCTCTTGTATGGGCATCTAAAGAGCAGATGGGTGTATATGTTCAAAGCTTTTATGAAACCTCTATGATTTCTGTTCCTAAACTGCTTGCTTAACAGTTGCTTCTCTCAGTGGAAAAACTGCTCCATCAGATTCTTTGCAAGTCTTCAGCATCTTTGGAGAGAGTACACAAATACATCTACCACCCATTAGCTAATTGTTTTTTTTTTTTTTTTTAGCTAACATTTTAAAACATGGCTTAAAAATGTTGAAAAGATTTTCAACTTAGTAAAATTAGCATATTTGTTTTGCTTTTGATGCATTTTTATAATTATTGTTGGAAAACTGATCTTCATGATTCTATTGAGGCCAAAAATGGCTTATTAGGTACTCCCCCCACACACACACAAAAAAAAAGATAAAGAAAAAAAAGAATCTAATATATTATGAGCTCTTGGTGTCATTAAAAAAAAAAAAAAACTCAAAAAAGAAATTACTTTCCATTTAAAGAGAATCTGCTTCCTGCTTAAGTGGCTAATATTTTAATTAAGTCGGGAGTGAAGTTTTTCTGAGTGTCTCCTGATAAACTCCCTCTTTTATGTTGATGGTAATTAAACAGATCCCTGAGGAGGCTGTGGGCTCGGTGCGAGGCCCGTGCTAATTGTCAGACAGGAGACACTGACCAGTTGGCTTGCTCTTGAATGGCCCGCAGCGTGCTGTCAGCGCTGCGGTCTGATTTTCTGTATTGTGAGCTGTTGTCAGGGCTAACTGGGTGCCATTGTGGCTGGAGATGTCGCGCAAATTGAGGCAGATGGCTCAGGTTCAGACACGTGTCCCACCGAAAGGGGAAAGGGGATTGGCCCTGCAAAGTGGGGTCACAGCAGGTCACAGACCTGCTCCACACTTGTTAGTGTTTTCAAAAGCTCATGTGCAGCAACTTTGTTTTTCTCCAGTCATCCCTGCAGTCAAACCCTCCTCACCCCCCTCAGAAACTGTGGAACACGCTCCATGTAGAAAACGGGGGCCTGGGAGGGGACCGTCCTCTTCCCGTGTCTGGGGCTCAACTGTGCAGGCAGAGTCAATGAGCAGGATTGACAGAGCTTCACTGCGTCTCCAACGACTCTGCAGTCAATTGCAGTGCTTAAAAGGCTAGTTTTGCTTTTAATTCCACGTAATTAGTAGGTTCTTCATGTCTTGGAATTTAGTAGTGTGAGCCTTAGACCTCAAGTTTGCTCTTTCCTATTCTAAAGCAGAAAGAAGATCTAATGTTCAGAACATTAAAAAAAAATACAGACAGAGGGGGTGTAGTGTTACACTTGGCTGTCACGTGATTTTCTTCCATGTCCTCAACGTATTTTAACATGTATGAATTCATTGAAACTTAGTAAGAGTTCGATAATGCACATAAAATTATCTAATTTCTTGCATAATCATTTTCAGATATGAGGAATTAAAATTTCAAGCTCTTTGAGAAAGATAAACCTTTTCTTAACATGTTTTAAAGATGAAAATAGAACAGTTTATTTTAAATGGTCCAATGGCTGGTGAAATGTTATATATTAAATGAGTAAATGATTCTCAAATATGTAGTAATCAAGAGTTATTCACATGCATCTATTGTTCAAACTAATAAGTAAAATAGAACTCCCTTTTCTGTTCTGTTCCCAAGATACTGAAATTATCTGCTTGTGGTAAGCATGTGCTGGGCAATTTATTGATTTTTCGGGATAATGCTTGTCTTTGGGTTTTGGGCAGTAGGGAACCTGTAATAAATTATTGAGAAAAAAGTTATTTTAAACCTATTTGAATATATGCTGTCTCCTTTTTTCCTCCTCATGATAAAAGGTCTCTGGTGTTTTGTTTTTTTTTTTCCTTTCAGGTTTGCAGCTAAAACTGTGCACAGTGGGTCATTGATGCTAGTCACAGTGGAACTGAAGGAAGGCTCTACAGCGCAGCTTATCATAAACACTGAGAAGACTGTGATTGGTTCTGTTCTGCTGCGAGAGCTGAAGCCTGTCCTGTCCCAGGGGTAACCTGCTTACATCTGGACTTCAGAATCTGGCACACAACAAAAGTGCCTGGCATCCACTGCTGCTGCCTTTCATTTATAATAATAGCCCTTCCATCTGGCAGTGGGGGAAGAAGACACTCTTGACATTCTTGTCTCCTGCTTTAGAATGCTGGTGTGTATCTATCGTGAATGCAATACTTTCCCCCTTTTCGCTTTGCTAACCAAAGAACATACATTTTGCTGTCAGTTATCTCAACTCCTAAATCCATTTGGCATTTTCTCTGTCCTGCTACTTCTTCTGGCCCTCGCGGCTCCCTTCCCTGGTTCAACAATGATGGACATGAACTGGATACTTTGAGTTCACTGGAGATCATCTTCCTTTCCGCAGTAAGCAAAAATTAGCCTAGAAATAGTAGACATGATCTCTCAGCTTGGTCTATGAAAAATGGGGTAGTGTACTTCTTAGAATTAAATTCAGAAACAACAATTTATCTGCAAAATTTTGTTCTATGAATTTCCTGGTATTGTAATTGGTTATTGACAACCGTCATCATGAAATTATCTCTGAATCATAAGATAAATAAACTAGCACCTGAATAACATTCGTCTTTGCATTCTTAATGAGAAATCATTTATAATCCTGAAGTTCATATGCTATGGTTTCTTTAAATGTTTTGAGTGTTATATTATGTAGAGAAACAATGGAGTGTAGTTGGTGAAAGAAAAACCACTTTCGAACCACGTGGGTTTTCTACTTATGTTAGAGTTAACTCTAAGAAAAAAGCTGATATATTTAATAACAAAAGCAAAAGCCTTCATGTCTTCTTATACACAATTTTGATCTTAGTAAAGATCTGATTGCAGATCTTCATGGTTGTAAAGGCCTATTACAACTACTGAAGAGACTGTTAGAATTTCAGTGTTCCTTTACAGATGTTGATGCCCAGCTCTGATGGACTGACATGCCTTTGGAAGCTAACTAGTGTAAACTAAATGATAGAAAGCTTAAAAAACTAGTTATCTGATCAACCTTTTACCACTTTTCCCTGAAGTGTTTTTTGGGGTTTTTTGTTTGTTTAGTTTTACTAACTTAGGCAAGTTACTGTTTTAATAATAATTTTGTAAAAGGTTGTTCTGTTATCAGAAAACTTTCCTAATACTTTCAAAGCCAGTTGAAATTGTATTTACCAAACTTTGTGATACACGGTAATAAGACTTTAAGACAGGTCCTTTTATATGGAGCCACATTAGTGATTTTTTGAAAGTAAAAAGAGAAGGTACATTGATTGAAACATTATAGAACATATATAAAGAGGAAAGAAAAACAGAAACATTCTTGAGACATTCAGGCTGTGAAAAAATTATTTAGATTTTTAAGGTTGTGAGTGTTACATGTTCCTGCTCCTGAAATGCAGCAGTTAATCTGGGGGAAGTGTTGCCGCCACGGGACATGCCCTTCCTCACGCTGGAGACGTGTACTGCAACGGACTCGCACCAAGAAGCTCTGTGCCATTGCAGCCCCTTGGCATTTCCATTATTCAGCCTATTTCCTAGGGCTTTACACCTTTGGATTTTTAAGTCAATAACTTTTTAAAACATTATAAAGAATTTGACAGGCCAAGTATTTGTTTTCTGGAAAAAATATATTTGCTTACTGTCATCAAAGCAGAGGGGGAAATGCGTATCATGATGTAGAGAGATTTTTATTTTCCTTATTAGGGCACGCATCTTTGAAAAGAGGTCATGCATTCGTCTGTTTTTTTAAATGAAGGAAATTTCAAAAAATTTTACCTTTGAAGAAGATCACATTTTTTACTTAATTTTTAGATTTAATATGTACATTAATAATGTGTGGTGTGCTAGCAGTTGAAACCGCTTGAACATCAGTAGCTTCTTAACATTTTTTCACATAACTGAAATGAGAAAAATGACCGCGGTCCCAAGTTAAAGATACAGGGAGTTTTTGTTGTTTTTTATACTTTTCTTTGGCACAGTGATTCAGAGTTCCTTTCCTCATATTTCTTTTAACTTTACCATAATCCATGATTATCTTTTAAATTGTTCCATTGAGTCGAGTTAGTCAATGTTGAATTCTTAATTCCAGCTGTATTTTTTCATTTTAATGCCCACTTAATGGGACACTTTATGTACACCAATCTTGAAGAATGGCTCACATACTGTATTTCAGACTGAGCCACATTTTTGGTATCACAATACATTTGCTTTATTATAAGAAAAGGAAAATGTTTTATTCTGAAGAGACTATAACAGTGAACTTTTACCCAGTTAAAATATTAGATACCTGCCCTTCCCAATAACTGTTAGCAAACATTTGAATAACTTTATGTTTATGAAAAGTTTGCGCTCTGTGTTTCTGTGGTTAAACATTTAAATGTTACTATTAGAGAAGACAAGAACCCAGAATGACAAACAACCTAAGGGAGGTTTAAAAAGAAAGAAGTAGGCCCAGCTAAAGGGATGCCTGAGATCTTTGACGGTTTCTGTTCCCTCTCTGTAATCTCTCTGACATTATTGGCAACTTTGTAAAAGGGGGGAAAACTCCTCTTTCACATAATGGGAGGGGAGGAAAAAAGTCCTATGTTACAACTCAAAATTAACAGAGCCTTACTATTTCCTTTCCATCCAAAGACCCTGTGGTGGGAACATAGAAGATGAGCTCTGTTCCCCCCAAGAAATCTACAGTCCAGTTGGCAGTAAATAAAGATGGCAGTGTGACCTTGGCCAAGTTAGTGAGCCCTGGTTTCCTGCCAGGGCTCAGCCTCACTTCCTCCTACTCCCACTCCCAGGTGACTGGCCAGCCCAGGGGCCTGCAGAGCCCGTGTTCTCACCACCGCCCCTTCTCTCCCAAGTGAGAGGAGACCAGTCTCTGAATGCACACTTTGTTCCTCCATCAACTGAAGGTCCATTCATTGAGAGAAAATTATTTTTTGACCATGTCCTTGATTTTTTTTTTTTTAAATCCTTGTCCATCCCTTCCCCACACCTTGCAACTTGGCCAGTTACGTCAGGAAAAGTTTTCAGGATCACTTTTGGTCTCGTCTCAAGATTTTAGAGAAAAAAACCAAGTTTATGATAGTGTTACTGTCTTAGATGAGTGGAAATTGTGTTTACTATAAAAATATGCCCTTAGATGGGCCAGAAGTTCCTTTGAATCTTCACAGACTCCATCTCCTTTCTTTATGTGACTTCCCAGCAAACAGCACTCGAGACAATTACATGAGTGCTTTACTCTGTCCCTGTCGGTAACATTCCTCTTCTTTCCCCCAACTTTTCAACTGTTATGAGTAAACAGGATTTTAATCTGACCTGCCCGGTAAGTTAACCACCATATGTAATTGTTTTTTTGTTGTTGTTAGCAGTGTGTAAAATGTGTAAAGTTAAAAACACGTTAGATTCTACATGGTCACCTGACCCACACTCGGGCCACGGCTGTTTGGAAGCTGAGATTTCTTCTAGGAAAGATCAAGAAGCAGTTGGCAGATGCATTGTCAAATCGCGCCAGTAAGAATTCCTGGGTTTAGGGGAAGAAGTGATCCCTGTGCTGGAGGGCTCTGAGAAGGTTTGACTGAGCCTGTGAGGCTAGCTCTTAAAACTAGGGTGGCATTGAGAAAAGTGTTTCCAGGAGTGAGATAAGGGAGCATATATTGTTCTCAGCAGAGGCTATATCTTAGAATGCTCTTTAGACATTCTCTGTACAGAAAGCTGCACTGCTCCCATGCTGAGAAGTGCTGTGTCCCCTTCCTCTCCCTGCCCTCCTCTCTGCTCTTGCCCCTCTCACACAGCCTCTCTCTCCTGAAGCTGTCCCCCAGGTTCCACCTCAATGCTGTTCAGAGAAGAAACGAGGGGCTGAGCTGTTACCGATGTGGCTACAATGAGCTTGTGCACTTAAGTACAGAGAAGCAGAAAGAAAGGTGGGGCAGGTGAACAGCTGGAATGTAGGCTCTTCCCATCAGAGATCAGGAGAAACAGGTTCGGTTGGTTTTCATCTCCTGCTTGTAGGCCAGTTTCAGATGTTTCCTTGGGAATTATTTCCTGGGCCACTGCTGGTTCCAGAATGAGTCTTTCAGACTTAAAGTAGCTAGAGAGTATTAAGTTCCACTGGTGTCTCTTTCCTGGTTAGGTGATTGATTGTGAGCTGAAGTGAAGCTAAAATTTCTAATGTTTGGGGTACATAGTCACTTGTACATATAATTCCTAGCTGGTTCATTACACACACTGAAGACCCCAAACCCTCACAACTCACATGAGGGCTTATTACAATGGACTCAAACCTGTCTTTAATGACATTCTGAGACCCTGGTTTCTCATTGACAACCTTGAGAGCCAGAGCTACCAAATATTAGGCTTAAATGTAGAAGGGTCTTTATTCTAAGACCTAGAGACGTTAAGGAAACCTAACCAGTAGATGATTCTGGGCTCATTAATGTCAGAGAAGGGGAAGGTCTCTGAGGAGGGAGGGAAGGGACATTGGCTCTCTCCAACTTTACCCTAACCAAAATTCTGATTTGTTTCCCCCTAAAAGGCTCAGACGTTAGAGAATCCACCTGCCATGCAGAAGACCCAGGTTCGATCCCTGGGTTGGGAAGATATCTTGGAGAAGGGAATGGCAACCCACTCCGGTATTCTTTCCTGGAAAATCCCATGGACAGAGGAGCTTGGCAGGCTACATTCCATAGGGTCTCTAAGAGTCAGACACGACTGAGCAACTAACACTTTTCACAGAAGAGCATCTTCTTCTCAAACTATGTAAGAGACAACTTACTTCAAATCAGTGGGATGTGAATGAGGACTCCTGTTTCATGGGAGGGTCAGCCGTCTCGATGGGCAGCAGTAAGGCGTTGTTAAGACTGTGGCCTTCAGAGAGAAAGAGATGTGATTCCGCCTTTGCAAAGGAATTAAAGATTGTATGAAGGTGGGCCCCTCCACCTAAACTTAAACCCCTCTTTGCTTATTCCTTTTGGTAGTACACTTAGAATAAGGTGTGAGCTCAAACATGCTGCCATGGGAAGGATAATACAGAAGTTTGGTTGCGAGGGAGGGTGGGACAAGTATCCTTCAAACCAAAGGTTTGCTTTTTGAGCTTTAAAAAAAATGAAGCCACTCTGAGAAGGCCTCTTGCTGGCATTACAGCAAAGTCAGCATCACCAAGGGCCCTCTCGCCTGCCGCCCAGAGCCTCCATATTGTTCGGGCCTCATCAAAACCACAGGGCCTAAATAAAAATATTTTGTCAACAAAGTTACGGGCAGCTCTGTTCCTAATTGAAAGTAATTATGATTTCTGTGCTGTGGTGTAATTACCTAAAAAAAAAAAAAACAACGTTATTTGACGATTAAGATTCTGGAGTGAGCCGTGTTCTTTAGGCTCTCGCTCCGCTCCTCCATCAGGGACTTGGTTTCAGCGGCGTGCAGCTGCTGGGGCTGATTTACAGAGCTGCGGCTGTGGCTGGTCATAAATAAATCCTCTTATATAGTTGTTATGAACACCTGTTAGATCATCTGTCAGCAAAGCGCTGTTCACATTTATCATGGTGTGGTGGTTATTTTACCTCAATCCATTTCCAACTGACTCAGCCTCCATTGCTGGATCACTATTACCACACCATAATCGCTCGCTCCCACTCCATGTTACAACTTGCAGATAAAAGATTTCACTACTTGGCCAAATTTCATAAATAAAGGAGCAGTTCAGTGCAGTAAAAGTTTATTTTTGTCGTCATTTGTCACCCCATTATTCCATAAATCAAATGGAATAGCAGTATTGCCGGCTCAGCCGTTGCTGTCAGCCTTAGGCATGGAAATGGTCCGTTTCTTCCTTTGAGATGAGATGACATGTCTTTCAGACTTAACTGGCTTCTGGTTTTGTTTCACCCATTTTATTTTATTACCCCTCCAGAAAAAGCCCTGGGGAACAGAAAGGCTTAAAGAGTGAAATGGACACAGAACACAAGCCCAGCACACTGCTCAGCTCGGTGATCTGTGCTCCTCCGGCCAGTCTCCAGGAACTTCACCACCACCCCCACTCGCACATGGAGCCCTGGGCTGAGGATGCTTTTCATAAACTTCGGAGGGATTATAGTTCCTATTAGGGAAAGGCTATTACAATGTGGAGCTAACAGACATTTGAAAACCTGACGTGTGTCTGCAGAGACCTCGATTTGACAGACTTTATGCAAAGAAAAGACGAGTTTCTTTGCTAAGATGCACGTTAATGGCGCTGAGGCTTCCAAAGGGAATGGTCAGCCCCAGAGCGTGTCTTCCCCCTGAAGCCCTGTCAGCTGAGGAGCTCTGGAGGGACAGTCAAGACTTATTAGCGAGTCGCGAACTCTGTCTCGGGCAGAAGTCTGAGGAAGGCAGTGTCCCTTGGTTGAAAGGAAGAGGACAGAAAAGCTGAAGGAATGGGGTGATAGAAAAGGGTTTATAGTTGATATTATACTTCCTAGTTGGTTCTAATTCAAGTTACATTCTTCATCGTCATTATGTAGCTCATAAATTCAATAAAGTGTTTTACTGTTACTATAAAAATGACAGGAGGGGGGTTTTATGTTGTAAGTTTCGTTAGTTGCTCTCCATGTTTTATGTTGAAGTTCTCAGGCCATTATGTCATTAAACTCCTTGGAGTCTGAAGGGCTCGGGCCCCTCTGTTTCTTGCCTGGTGCACACTTGGCCCCGTCAGCCCTGGCCAGGCCAGGCCACTGGATGCTCAGTGCCAGCTGGCCGTGGTGCCAAGAGGGCACGGCTGCTTGAATCTGTTATTTCAGGAAGAACAGCTTCCATCTCTGAAGACTTGGAGCGAGGAGGTCTGGGGTACGGGGACAGCTTGAGGCAGACTGCTCCAGGGGCTCCTGAAAGTTCTAAAGAAAGAGTCCTTTTTTATCGGCAGGAGGAAGACTTGCTGGATCGGGTGTCATAGCTCCAGGCTCTGTGGACCCAGGAACTGGTCTCTGTGTCAAGATGGGTCTTGGCACTGACACTGCTAACTTATTGTTCAGTCGCTAAGTTGTGTCCGACTTTTTGTGACCCCATGGACTGCAGCATCACAGGCCTCCCTGTCCTTCACCATCACCCAGAGTTTGCACAAACTCATGGCCATTGAGTTGGTGATGCCATCCAACCATCTCATCTTTCCCCCCTTCTCCGCTTGTTAACCTTTGCCTAGGCTCTAAGTCCTTGATAAAGTCCCAAGCAGATTTAGGGTTGAAACCTTACGGGATTTTTTGGAGAGGAAACACCACTCTCTTGACTGTGTTCTTTGATTCCAGAAGCAGCAAAGGGCATTTCTGCTCTAGGAAACTTTGCTTTCTCCAGATGTTTGTTTTGAACAGAATATCCACACGGAAACAGCAACTACTAATTCTCTGGCCAGCGTGCATCAAGGCCTTAATCTAAAGCCTCCCATCCATCCAGCTGTCTGGCATTTGCTATTATAGGGCACCAACAGAGAAATGAGGCTGTGGCTTTATCACTGCACCCCGGGTGACAACTTGATTTTCTGCTTTCACCGCAGGCAGCAGCAGCCCACCATGATGGGGCTGTTAATTTGTGCATTTCATGGTGTCTGTCAGGGGGGCTGGGAGAGGAGGGTTTCGGGGGAGAGGGAATGGAGCATGTCCCAGCCGCGGAAGCACCTGTCTGCACTGACGGCGCAGAAGCACTTCTTATTAGCGTGCAGGTCTCTAGATGCAGCCCGGGATGACAGCCTGGCATCCCAGCACCCACGCACTGTGACAGGCGCCGGCAGCCGGTCCCATTGTTTGCCCTTGATGAGCATGTCATTAATGGAAATGGAAGAAAGTGAGGGCCACATCAGTATTCAAATAGCCTCTATTCTCTCTGCCATTCACCCGGCTGGCTCAGCCTGCTGCAGATTTCCTTCTGCAGGCTCCTCTTAGACCTAAAAAAAAAAAAAAAAGATTTATTCCCATGGCATATAGATCCTCCCCATGTTGTTCCTGGTCTCTTCCCATCCTGTCTCTGCAGCCACCTCTCTAGGTTGGATTCAGCTGGATCAAAGGAGATGTGGGTTCCTGTGGGTTGCACAGGTCACATTAGCAAGTGCACAGGCTGTTTGCTGCCCAGAAAACGCACACTGTCACCCTCCGAGCATCTTCCTGTGCCTCCCGAATCCGGCATCTCCTCTGGGGAGGCCACTCTCAGAAATGCCTGACAGCTTGGAGCCCTGGAGGAGAGAATCTGACTCCAAGAGTGGCTGGCTGGCGTGGAAAACAGCCCTTCTCTTTCTCAAGTTTAGTAAATTAAAGAGAAGTTAAGGAAACTGCTTAACACTCACTGGTTGGAAAGAACTGTGTATCATGCACGATTACTTACAGCCAAGTGGAGAGTGACTGGGCCCTAAATACGTGTTTCTGTCCCTCAGACCCTGTGTCGGTCTGTTTGGTTAATAACGTAATTAGTGCCGGGGGAGGGTGTCGAAGCTGCTGCCAGCAGCCATTGCTCTTCCGTGCGTTCCTGTCGCCCACTTGACTTTCGTGTTTCCTAGTTGTGCACACACACACCCTTACACACATCTACACACGCATGCCTCCCACACATGCCCAGGAGCCCCCTCTCCCAACGTGAGCCCTCGTCCTCACCCCGCCCCCCCCTACATTCTCTGCCTGGTCCTGTGTTGGCAAATTCACACCTCCATTCAGATGGAACGTTCCTAGAGGCAGACAGCAGTGAAAGACCACTTCTCACTTGCCTCTGACCTTTTAGTAAGGAAAGGTCGGCAGAACTGCTTGCTGTGCATTTCCCTAGCAATGTCCCTTATCTGGTACTCATCTGTCAGTGCTCTAAGACACCACGCATCTTCTAAACTAGCCTGGTTGGAGGCGGAAAACAGACGGCACTGCTAGATGCCTGGCCAGGAACTCAGGGCTGATCCCTCACCAGCGCTGTGTTCTCCCCTTACCCCATCTGGGTTGAACAGGGTAGTGCTTGCTTTCATGAGCTGTCTCTTCCCCTGAAACATAGAAACGCTTTGACTGAAGAAGCTGTGTTTTTCTGTTCCTGGTTGAGGGGCCACAGTGTGTTCTGGCTCGGGGTAGACGTCCATGGAGTTGTTCCCATCCAGGTATCATGACCCCTCTATGGAACTGGGGGATCCGAGAACAGATTTTCTCAGGTGTTTATCTGACAACCTACAAAGCCCCCCAACCTTTCTCCAGGAGAAGCCCAGAGGGGTGATAATGGTTGAAAAAGCCAGGTCATAAATTGGGCTTTCTCTACTCACTTGCTTTGGAGCTGAGGGACTCCACAGAGGGCAATTTAAAAGGAACAGAAACAGGCTGAGAACAAAACTCCCAGTGCTTTAGCCTTAGTGTCAGAGTGATGGAAAATAATTTTCACATTTGATTAATTATTAAGAGATCTGTTTAATAAAATATAGAGAGAGCATTTTGTCTCTCCACAATCGTTAGTATGACCCCAGACCCCTATTTTGGAGGTGAACAAAAAGCTATTGAGGTAGAACAATAAATTTTGTCCCCAAGGGTTTTTGCAGAAGTGGC
Organism: Bos indicus; assembly: GCF_029378745.1. NCBI lineage: Eukaryota > Metazoa > Chordata > Mammalia > Artiodactyla > Bovidae > Bos > Bos indicus. The sequence continues at coordinate 9,135,783 of NC_091769.1, read as the reverse complement.
CACAGGGCCATCCTGACAGATTTAAGGCAGAAATCCCACAGCTGACACGGAGATGTGTCAAACCCAGTGGCTTCCATTGGCAGGTCACACTCGCCAGCCTCACCCAGACATGTGAACAAAGCAACACCATTGACCTCAAAAGAAACCGGGCGTCAGTAAGGGCTCTTCCTTTCTGTTTTACTTTTTAAGAAAATTATCTCTAAACCATAGGTTCAGGTGTTTAGCATTCTTGATATTTATTTCAAATGCAGCAAGTCATCAAGGAATTCTATTCCTTTATGAATACATTATTTTCAAAACCCCACAATTTCTCTGCCCATGGCTGTATTTTATTGGCATTTAAGTGGGAATATCTAGGTCTTAACCAGTAAATATCCTATATGAAGGAATTAAGTTTCTTGTTTTCCTCCAGAAAAAAAAAAGATGTAATATTATCTGTAAGATTTGTATGTAGAGTCTATTTTATTCAACTTCAGGCATTCAACTAATTTAAAGGTAGCCTCATTTAGTTTTGTGAATATACATATTAATTAAAAAGCACTTGAATAAACATTTCAAAGACTGGATTTTTGTGCACTTTGATTTGCACGTTATTTTTGACTTTCGTGTGCTCTGCAGACTGGCAGCAAGGCGTTACCAAAGTCAGGCACAGAGACGCTCAGGCTGAGGTTACGCCAGGGTCCCCCCACATGCGACCTACTTCCGCATCTGCGAGGCGCGTCTTTTCCCTTCTCGCAGTGCTCCTCTGGTGAAGGCAGCATGAAAGACCAGCTCCGATTCAGAAAAGGACAAGTCCTCCCCACTTCAGACCCCAGGCAGCTTGGAATTCACAGGCTGTGGCCAATGGGCCTGTGCCAGGGCCTCCAAAGCCTGTGTTTCAAGACCTTCCACCATGGCCCACCTACTTGAGGACAGATCTCTCAAACATTCTGCAGGGAATCCCAGAACTTTTTATCTGCAAATATTTTCACTCCCCCAGCAGCAGTCACTATCTCGAATGGAAAGCATAGCGTGAAAAGCATGTCGCAGGGATGGGGAGAGCTCGGCGGCCTGGGAGGAGGACGTGCTGATCTTTCAGTTGCTAATCTAGTGTGTCTGTGGCCCCAGCCCCCAGCACGGTTCCTTATGGCAGGCAGACCAAAACAAGCACATACATCCTGCTCTCCTAGGCCCCTGAAAAGTAGGACAATTTACAAGAAAATCCAGGAGTGAACAGAGAGAAAATACCAAAACCTATTTGATATTTTAAAAATCAAAAATACCTTTATGATTGACCTCATGCTTCTATTTTCTATATTTATTTTATAATGCACTGAATATATTGGAGCAGGACAGTAATACATACACAGCAATAGAATCAATATGCCATGTATAAATTAGTAATATGAATAGTAATTAATACCTGTATAACATACAACACAGGAAATAATACACAGTCAGCAATGCATGTAGGCAGTTTACAAATAAATGCAGACATTGGAGCCAGCTCCATCCACAACCCCCGGAGCCCTCAGGAGGGCCCTCCACTGCTAAGATGCCTTCCGAGAACCCTGTTCTTTCCTCCACGACTGTGGTTTGGGGAGAGTGGGCAGCGTGGCCTCTTGAGGCGCCAGGAGGTTACTTCTGCTTCCCACACAATAAAGAGACGCGTGCTGGCCTCTCCCAGCCCTCACCCTCTCCCCCTCAGGGCCGTGGAGATTAGCAGGGTCGGGGTCCAGCCACTGTAAGGGAGGTGCGCGGGGAGGCGGGGAGCGGCTCACTGCGCAGGGGCTAGTCGCCGCCCACTTGGGCAAATTGGGAGGCAGGGCGCGGGAGCGGGCCTCTGTCAGAGGGAGCGGGGAGGGGGCCTTCAGAGGGTGGGACAGCATCTGGATCCATCTCATTAGGAGTGAGGAATGACTCATGATTCACAAAAGGTCATCGCCTACTGAGGTAGATAAATTACCTAGGAGCCTTCAGCAGAGTTGGAGGACCTATTTGGTAAGGAAGTTTTCATTAAATCAAGATTTTATGGCTTCTATTTTGTTGCATAGGAAAAGGGAAATAATTAGTAATTGGCGAAATAAGTGCAGGGAATAAAAAAGTGTAATGTTATTCTAATAGGCCTTGTCTTGGTCTTTAACTTTTCACTTGCAAGCAGCATTATTTTTTAACTCAGATGTATAAAAACCATCCACACTGAGAAAGTGGAACCAATTGCAGTTAAACAATTGAGGGGAGCACTAACCCATAATAGGATAAGCTTTAAAATGCCATAAATATTTTTCCTTTTTACTGTGTTTGATTTTTGATGATTCTCATAACCCATTGGTTAAAATTAAATAGACATGTTCTTTGGTATTACTCAAATACATTTTAGTGCTAAACTATATAAAGCAGGATATATATATATATATATATTAATATATTTGCCCCCAAATTGTCTGTTAGATGACTTTCTCAGATGGACCCCTATTTCTCTACTGACATTTCCATCTTGGGAGACACCCCCAGATTATAACAATAGTAACACTGAAATTAAAATTTCTCTAAGGGTGAATTTGACCTAACCTATTGAGGTGTTACCATAGTTTATAGGCAGATTTTTATGGAATAACAAACACTGGAGCCTTTCGGTCGGTGAAATATTTACCCCTCACATTTACATAGCCACAAGGATTTTTTTTTTTCATAGGATTCCTGCCTTTTTACTCCCAATTAAATCTGCTTTGGAGAGGGGTTTGTGCTCCTGTGAGATTCACAAGCTATCAGAAATAAAAGATAAACAAGGATATATGGAAAATAGCTCAATGGGGAAGGAAAAGAGTAGATTCACACTGATGATACCCATTGTTTTAAATGCTAACTTCCATGAATAGAGGACTTACTATGTTTGGTTTTAGACTAATCCTTTTTTAACCTATATTTTTTCTTTTCATCTTCACAACAGCAGGGTTTTCAAGAGGCTGCCTTCACCTCCATTTCACCAAAGAGGGAACTGGTACTCAGAGCATCCAGCCCCTTGCTCAGTGCTACATCCAGAGATGGGAAGCCTGGGCCGGGAGATGCCTGGTCCCCAAGCTGAGCTGATGTAAGAAAATCCTCTGCCTGGAAAACATGGGCGGGGAAGAAGGGAGCCTAAAAGTCACCAACTGAGATAATGTGTCCAGCATGGTAGAAAGTAGACCACTAGACCATTTTGGTATGACCTAAATCAAATCCCTTATGATTATACAGTGGAAGTGAGAAATAGATTCAAGGGATTAGATCTGAGAGACACAGTGCCTGATAAACTATGGACGGAGGTTTGTGACATTGTACAGGAGGCAGGGATCAAGACCATCCCCAAGAAAAAGAAGTGCGAAAAGGCAAAATGGCCGTCTGAGGAGAACTTACAAATTGCTGAGAAAAGAAGAGAACCGAAAGGCAAAGGAGAAAAGGAAAGATATACCCATCTGAATGCAGAGTTCCAAAGAATAGCAAGGAGAGATAAAAAAGCCTTCCTCAGTGATCAATGAAAGAAATAGAGGAAAACAATAGGATGGGAAAGACCAGAGATCTCTTCAAGAAAATTAGAGATACCAAGGGACTATTTCATGCAAAGATGGACACAATAAAGGACAGAAATGGTATGGACCTAACAGAAGCAGAAGATGCTAAGAAGAGGTGGCAAGAATACACAGAAGAACTATACAAAAAAGACCTTCACGACCCAGATAATCACGATGGTGTGATCACTCACCTAGAGCCAGACTTCCTGGAATGTGAAGTCAAGTGGGCCTTAGAAAGCATCACTACAAACAAAGCTAGTGGAGGTGATGGATTCCAGTTGAGCTATTTCAAATCCTGAAAGATGATGCTGTGAAAGTGCTGCACTCAATATGCCAGCAAATCTGGAAAACTCAGCAGTGGCCACAGGACTGGAAAAGGTCAGTTTTCATTCCAATCCCCCTAAGAAAGGCAATGCCAAAGAATGCTCAAACTACCGCACAATTGCACTCATCTCACATGCTAGTAAAGTAATGCTCAAAATTCTCCAAGCCAGGCTTCATCAGTACATGAGCCATGAACTTCCAGATGTTCAAGCTGGATTTTGAAAAGGCAGAGGAACCAGAGATCAAATTGCCAACACCCATTGGATCATCAAAAAAGCAAGAGAGTTCCAGAAAAATATCTATCTGCTGCTTTATTGACTCTGCCAAAGCCTTTGACTGTGTGGATCACAACAAACTGTGGAAAATTCTTTAAGAGATGGGAATACCAGACCACCTGACCTGCCTCCTGAGAAATCTGTATGCAGGTCAGGAAGCAACAGGTAGAACTGAACATGGAACAATAGACTGGTTCCAAATCAGGAAAGGACTACGTCAAGGCTGTATATTGTCATCCTGCTTATTTAACTTATGTGCAGAGTACATCATGAGAAACACTGGGCTGGATGAAGCACAAGCTGGAGATTGCCAGGAGAAATATCAGTAGCCTCAGATATGCAGATAACACCACCCTTAAGGCAGAACACGAAGAACTAAACAGCCTCTTGATGAAAGTGAAAGAGGAGAGTGAAAAGTTGGCTTAAAACTCAACATTCAGAAAACTAAGATCATGGCATCCGGTCCCATTACTTCATGGTAAATAAAAGGGGAACCAATGGAAACAGTGGCTGACTTTATTTTCTTGGGCTCCAAAATCACTGCAGATAATGACTGCAGCCATGAAATTAAAAGATGCTTGCTCCTTGGAAGAAAAGCTATGACAAATCTAGACAGCATATTAAAAAGCAGAGACATTACTTTGCCAACAAAGGTCCATCTAGTCAAAGCTTTGGTTTTTCCAGTAGTCATGTATGGATGTGAGCGCTGGACTATAAAGAAAGCTGAGCGCCGAAGAATTGATTCTTTTGAATTGTGGTGTTGGAGAAGACTCTTGACATTGCCTTGGACTGCAAGGAGATCCAACCAGTCCATCCTAAAGGAGATCAGTCCTGAATATTCATTGGAAGGACTGATGTTGAAGCTGAAGCTCCAATACTTTGGCCACCTGATGCAAAGAACTGACTCATTTGAAATGATCCTGATGCTGGGGAAGATTGAAGGCAGGAGGAGAAGGGGACGACAGAGGATGAGATGGTTGGATGGCATCACCAACTCGATGGACATGGGTTTGGGTGGACTCCGGGAGATGGTGATGGACAGGGAGGCTGGGCGTGCTGCAGTCTGCAGAGAGTCAGACACAACTGAGGGACTGAGCTGAACTGATGGTACCTGGAGCTCATCCATTATTAAATCATTGACTTCATGTAAAAAGGCCCAAGTAGTGTGTGTTCCCCATCATGGACTCGGATAGGAGCCGGATTTTACCAGCACATGAGAAAGATGCAAATGTTTTCATAAAGGGTACGTGATGGACAACAGGCATAAATGTGGCTTTGGCTTATAGATGTTTCCAAGCGTCTCCCCTTCCCCCGTTTCCTCAGTTCTTTATCTAATATCATTTAAATAAGTATCAAATAATGACATTCTTAACCATTTGTCTAGGGAGAGTATTCCACTCACTAATAGATCTCCCTGTCAGGGAATTTTTATGGATAATTATTTAGTGACTTTTCGCTATGAATCTTGAAAAGGAGCAGCACTGATGGGGAAGCACCCGCGTTTGCTTGTGACCCTGATGATTTCAGATGGTGCCAGTGACATCAGTGGAAAGTGTGTCCGTTACTTGGTTTACGACCCAGTGAGTGACATCTGTCGGGCCTCCAACTGCCGAGAGACCAAGTGACTGTCCCATGAGCGCCCCTCTTCCTCTGATTGGACTCTGCTTCACCTGGCTTGACAGAGCCTTCCACCCTGGGAGCACCACCCAATCTCTGGCCCTTGGCCATCTCAGATAGAGATGTGCCCTCGGTAAGTCCTTCTTCCTGTCCTGTTTAAATCTCATGCAATACTTGAGAGCTCTGCCGTCCAGTTCAGAAATAACCAGATTTCTTTTCCTCTTGGCTTCAAGGGTGTGTGCCTGCCCTCTTTGACCTCTGCCCCAGGGGACCTCAGCCAAATATATCAAGGTAGACTTTCCTAAAACCACAAAGAAACCAGAACCCTAAAAGGCCTTTTACAGAAATGACTCTTGGGAAAGCTTAGCTATTTTGCCCCAGGAAAATTAACATTGTGTTAACCTACCTGTTCTCTTAAACTCTTTTTGGAAAAGGTAGCGGCTAGTTCATTTTTAAATATAACAAGCATCCTATTTGTATTTACTTTTCATGCCACCAACAATGTACTTGGTATTGAGTTGAATAGGGCTCCAAGAGAAAATACAATTAATGAATAGTCACAAGGTTGCTAATCTGATCAATGCTTGTCTGTGACCACAACTGCTCAGAGCCTGTGGCAGCGAAAAGGACCACACTGGCTGGCGGAGCGTGTGTAGTCTGGTAACTATTTGGGGGGCTGGGGAGGGGTGCTGTGATGTAAATAGATGTGGGGAGGAGAGAGGGTGTCTAGCGGGGAAGAAGGGAACCAGCTGGAGGGCTCTAGCTCAGGGAGGTTTTCCTCCCATTCCTCTGCCACTCCTCTCCTCTTTGCAGTGGCACCAAACACTTCCTGAAGACAAGAGTGTTCTAGCCCCGATGTGCGCTGGTGAGGATGCAAGGGCCCGGACCTCAGGGGCTCACAGCTCGATGGGCGAGGACCCAGAAGCAGGCACTTCTCTGGAGACATTGCAGAAGGTGGTGGGCTGTGTGGACTGACTTCCTCGAAGTTATCAGCGCCAAGGCCTTGCACGATGAGACCCCACATGGCCTTTTCCAGGTGCGGCAGGGCCTCTGTGAGGCCCAGCTCTCCGGGTCGACACTCTGCCCGTGAGTCTTGGCACATCGCGTACTCGAGCCCTTCCCAGCGCCCTGGCACAGTTTGATCGATGCTGCAGCTAAGTGCACAAGCCATCACGCCAATATCTGACAGATCGATGGAAGCCGGCACCCTGGGCTGACTGTGAGGTCAGCAGGAGGCCTCAGAAGGGGTTTGTTCAGTGCCTGTTTGGGGCTCCGGCTCCTCCATCTTCCCCCTCGGATGGCCGCAAGCTGGGCTCTGGACCGGCCGGTGAGGCCTCACCCTCCAGTTAAGCCGGTGCCAGACCTCAGGAGGGTAGCGAGGGCTCCTGGGAAGGCCCCGGACAGGGAGGATGAGGGAGGAGGAGCTCTTCTCTCAGCAACTAGGGGGCTGCTTTGTTGGTGGCTCGCTCTGCCGGGATGTCCCATTCTCAGCTAATGAACTGCTTAAGTGTGTGCATGGGGAGAAAAAAAGCAGGGAATGGAAGTCCTGGGCGTAAAACAATATCAGCAGTCCGGGAGGTTGCCCGAGCAGGAAAGAACAGCTCAACCTAAGGGGGCCTTTCAAATGCCTAGTTTTGTTCTGAAGTTGCCGGCCTGCTTCTCTTTCTCCTCTCTTTTTTAAAATTCCTTTTAAAACCATTACAATCAAGCATTTATTAGTACAATATTGAGGCCAGGGGAAGTACTTCTATGAGCTATTCAAGCCCAAAAGCCTCAAAGAAGATGGGACTCTGACGGTCTAATTGATTTTCTTCTAGAATAAAATTAAAAGCCAGGCAGAGAGCAGCAAATAGCACTCACCTTTATTGCACGCCTCGGAGCTTCGTAAATAGAGGGCGACGTTTCACTGTTGGGTTTAGGGTGAGGGAGGAGGGTTATGAGAAAATGAAAAACAATTAGGTTGAGAAAGCATGGGTGGCAGGCGGCAGGGTGGAGGCCCCGCTGCAGGGAGGAGGCCCCGCAGGCTCGGGAGAAGAGTGCTCCCTCTCTGACTCCCGGTCCCTTCCTCCAGGCCCGAGGAGCCGAGGTGCTTCCCCTTGGCAGACTGTAAACACACCAGAGTCCTCTCCCTGCGATCCCTGGGAAATGAGAGGCCATTTCTTGCTCGTTAACTGGAAGAAACCGCCGATGTGAAAGCGGCCGCCCAGCCTGGGCACCGCTAATGGAATTTTTAACTCGGCCTAACTGCACCTGAAGGTAATCAGCTCCGGGCCCGTCGTGCATCCTAAGTCCCCGTCAGGCTGACAGGAGGGCGGAATGAGAGGCTTTGATCACACTTCTCGCCAGGGCACTGTTTCTACGGGCTGGGGCACGAGCCTGCGGGCCGCGGCCTGGGGCTGTGCTCCCCGCCAACCCCAGACACCCCCATCCTGGTGTGGGGCCCTGACTTGGCTTCTGCTTTTCAGAACTTTACTTACACATTGCTCCCCCTGGAGACGGAGAGCGTGGAAGTTCAGGGTGTTAAAGTAAGGCTCTGCCCTCCAAAACCTTCACACAGAGCTGTATTTCTGGAAGGAAGCAATTTGTACATTCCAGTTTTCAGTATTCACTCCAACTCTGAAGTCACGGAATGTTTTTAAAAGAGTGCCCAGTCATTGAAAATGCCAGCCAGGTATTTTGAAGTTGGTTTCTCCTCTTAAGGTGAGGCAGAATCTTCAACCAGGGAACGTTCAAGAAGCAAGAACGTCAGAAAGAAGACTGGGGTAATTTTAAAGGGGACACTCCGGTCGTTTGTGTAACTTTTTCCCCTTCCCTCCTCTAGTTTCATTTTAGAAGCTTGAAAATACAATTTTTTCCCCTTTACCAATTTTGTGTTTTTCTATTTGGCAAACATTGATTCTTTTCTGTGTCCCAAATGGAGGTAAAATTAACTTGTCTGTTTCTTAAACAAAAATAAATAAACAACTTCAATATGTATAGCACAGGACCCTGCCAAACGCTCTTTGGAGTATGCCAGTGTCACCAAGGAATGTCAGCCCAGCACCATGATTAGCATTTTACAATTGCTACAGAGCCGAGTGTTGAGAGAATAGCAAATGCTGTTTTGTGCCTCATGAAAATTACAGCTAAAGAAATGGAATTTTTTCCGTCATATAGCAGGAAATTAGAAACGAATCTGAGAGCCTGGGCTCCAGATAACTTTCTTTCTCAAGTTACTAATTTTAAGATAAAAATTGAGGTCTAAAAATGTATGCAAAAGTTAATTTAGTTCTACTTTTTAAAAACTTTCTTGTTTAAAGTTTTATATTATGAGTTCAGTGTAGATGGATTTTTTAACCCCAATTCCCAGCTTGAAAAATAGTTATTGTAAGTAAGTGAAACCACAAGCTACAGATGAGAAATATTTGCCTGATATTTGCCTATTATACCTGATAAGGACTTGTATGTAGAATATATAAAGAACTCTGACAATAATCAGACAAAAAAATAATAACAATTAAAAATGGGCAAAAAAAGGCTGAAAAGACACTTCTCCAGAGAAGATAAATAACCAATCAGTTCATGAGAATGTGTTCGACACTATTGAGTATCAGGGAAATGCAAATTAAAGCTAGAGTGAGATCTCATTCCACACCTGGGAGGATTGTAAACTGAAAGACCATATCAAGCATTGATGAGGATATAGAAGAACCAGGCTTTCTCATACCTTGCTAGTAAGAATGTAAACTCATACAGCTACTTTGAAAAACAGATCAGCAGTTTCTTGAAATACTGACCAAATATTTATCACACAACCCATCAATCCCACTCTTAGGAATTTACCTAAGAGAAATGAGAACAGGGCCACAAAAAGATCTACAAGCAAATGTTAGTAGTTCATGTATTCAGAATTGCTCCAAAGAGCAACGTCACTAGCTAGTGAGCAATTACAGAAATTGTGGTATATCCATTCAATGGAATATGATTCAGCAATAAAAAGGAATGAATTGGCACACAGCTACATGGATGACTCTCAATAACATCTTACAAAGTGAAAGAAGTCAGACACAACCAACCACATACTGTAAGATTCCGTTTATAAGACATTCTAGAAAGGGCACAATTATAGGGACAGAAAATAAATCCCTACAAAAGGGCACAAAGGAACTTTTGGAAATAATAGAAATGTTCTATATCTTAATTGTGGTGGTAGTTACGCAACTGAGTATTCTTGTCAAAACTCATCAAACTGTGTATGTTAAATGGGTGAATTTTATTGTGTGTCAATTACCTTAATAAGCCTGACTTTTAAAAGAGAAATTGGTGGGAATTCCCTGGCCATCTAGGGGTAAGGACTCAGCTGCCAGGGTCTAAATTTGATCCCTGGTCAGGGAACTAAGATCCCATAAGCCTCGTGACGTGGCCATTAGGAAGACAAGGTTGCCAGTGTTTGCGTGCATGCATGCACGCTCAGGAGTGTCTGACTCTTAGCAACCCCACAGACAGCAGCCCGCCAGGCTCCGCTGTCCACGGTTTTCCCCAGACAAGAATACTGGAGTGGGTACCATTTCCTCCTTCTAGGCATCCTTCTTAACCAGGGATTGAAACCGCATCTCCCATGTCTCCTGCATTAGCAGGCAGATTCTTTATTACTAAGCCACTTGGGAATCCCAAGGTTGCCAATGGTAGGCTAAAAATGCCCTCCAAAGACATCCACGTTCTCATCCTGGGAATCTATGAATGTTACCTTGTATAGTATAAGAGACTTTGCAGATGTGTTTCAGCTGAGGATTTGAGATGGGGAGATTGTCCTGAATTATCCCAGTGGACTGCAAATGCAATCACAAACGTCCTTGTAACAGGAAAGCAAAGGGAGATTTGACATAGGAAAGAAGGCCATGTGACAGGCAGAGAGCAGCAGCGTCTCAGAAGGCCTGAGGATGGAGGAAGTGGTCGCGAGCTGAGGGATAGGAGAAGTGTGTAGCCCCTGGAAGGGCGAGGGGCAGATTTCCCCTCAGCACACACCCTTGCCAACACCTAAACTTTAGCCCAGTGAAACTGATTTTGAGCTTCTGACCTCCAGAACTGCAAGAGAATAAGTTGTCTTGTTTTTAGCCACCAAATTTGTGGTGATTTGTTACAGCAGCCATAGGAAACTAATACACAAGAGAATAGACCAAAATTAGAGCACAGATTGCAAGAGGCAGTCCTGCTCTCATTTCATGGGGGACCTGCTGGCTTAAATAGGCATCCTTAGACTTCAGTGTGGGTAAGAAGCATCTGAGATGCTTTTCTTAAAATGGGGTATCTCCCCACCCAGCACCCTACCACTTTACCCTTGCCTCCCCGCCTCTACCAACTGATTCAGCCGGGAGGCCAGAACCTGGGCAACTGCCTCTGGGTCTAAAGCTAATGTCCCGAGTGCCCCCAAGCTTCAGGAGACCCTGGTCTATCGATAGCATTTTCTATTTCCTTAATCAGAATTCAGTACAATGACTATTTCTTTTTCTTAGGGAGAACACCCTGTTCCGTGTCTGACATGTAGCAGGTACTCGGCAAGGGTATTTATTTATCTGTTTGACAAGTCCATAAACTCAGACCTCTCCAACGGCCCCTGTGTTTGCTGAGTGAATTCCACATTCTGTGATCCTTGCTATAATCCTATTCTTAATCTAGTTTTACTAAAGCCATTGGCACAGGAGCCTATCTTGGCCAAGTATGTCAGTCATTTTACTTTATAAATCCCATGGCTTCATTCACTGTCTTTAGATTTCAAAAACACCAACAGCAGACAGGCTTTCCAAATCATGAAAGGGAGGCCACGCGAAACAATTGTCAAAATATAAACACACACACACAGGGGGAAATGGTGCCTTTTGTTTTTTGTTTCTCTATTCTATCCATGAAGTCCAGAGCCCATCTAGATAAAATGCTGGCATTTGGCAACCCCTGTGGGCAGCGACGCACCTCCCTCTTTGGCATCCCTCTGTCTACCAGATGCTGCTTCTCTCTGCCCAACTGAAAGTCCATGTTGGTGGAGGGGGGTGCGTCCTAACCCAGCACCAGCCTGCCCCCTGAGGCATGGCAGGGTCAGCCCTCACTGCAGAAGATGGACCTCAGACATAGACCAGCCCGAGGAGGCTGCCACATTAGTGGTGAGTTTATTGCACTTGACTCTCAGACTGATACAAGGAGGGTGTCTGTGATATGAAATCGATAGAGCTCAGACCCCTCTGTGGTTGCTTGCACTGGATGATGGCTAAGAGAAGCCTGCAAATGTCTAGGCACTCGTATGAGATTCATTTAACTTGGTTAGTGAAGCTGACAGTTTGCATAGTTTGAAAGTCATCCAGTGAAAACCCAAGCCCTATCAGATAACAATGGAAAAGAAAAAGTGAGCGAGAAAGAGGGAATTTTAAGGCCAGAATTACCGACCAGTTCCCTTTGTATACAGGCTAATTTATGTTTCCATGAGAGTCTGCCAGGCTACTCCAGCAGTTTTAGCAATACATTAGCTCTACCCATGTTTATTAAATATTTAAACATCTCATTTTTATTGAGCTGTAAGGTCTGCTGAATATATAAGCAAAAGGAGAAGGATGAATAGTCTTTTTCATGGCAAGAATACAACGGCACCTCTTTGCTCATCACCTGCTCCCATCTGTACAATAAAGTCACATTTGGATTCTCATATTTGCTAGAAAAAAGAAATAAATCATTCTCTGTCTTCTATAAATACATATTATCTAAGTCCAGATCAATTGATTGATCTATCACAACATTAATTGATCGGCATAGCATCTGTCTGTCCATTTAGTCATCTGAGAAAGAAGCAGATGACATATAATTAGTTCCATCATGGAATAACACTTTCCCTCCAATTAGCATAGGCTTGACTGTGATAGGGAGTTTCTATTTCTTGAAGGCAGGTAAGTATTTATTAATTCATTGTACCAGCTCTAACAAATCAGTTTAGGGACCGAATGCCTCCTGTTTAAAATGAGTATCATTGGTCAGAAATACCATTTTCAGTGTGGTGCCTATGACATAGTCTGTAAACTTCCATGGCAAAAGATTGCAGCTCCAGTAAACTAAACCCATGCCCACACCACCTCACTCATTATGATGGACAGTAATCAGTGAGCTAATAAAACGATTGGAGCTGAAATCATATTTTGCATTCACAGCAGCAGTGGCATAATGAATAAGCCATAGAGATGAATATACATATTTATTTCCCCTCTCTCCTACAGGCGCAGACGACTTTCTTGCCTTCTAGCTGTATGAGAGTCAACACAGTGTTTGATGCAATGAAAACACAACAGCAAATCATGTTTCCCGAGGTAGATGGCTTCGGCTGTTAGCACTTTCCATTCACTGGGGATGAGCAGATGGTTTGTGAGGGTCTCTCTCTAAGAAGGCAGAATCATAATTCCCAGCCCAGAGGTCAGGAATTTATTTTCATTGTGTCAAAAGCATATTTTAAAGATGTAATGTATATTCGGGTATCTCCTAACTCACTGGGTAGGTGTGCTGCTTGTTACAGAGATAACTGAGGTTTTATGACACAGAGTTTGGGTCAAGAATGAAAAGTTTTGAAGATTTACATTTTTCTCCAGCCTTGACCTTTTGGCTTTATTCCTTAATTAAGCAAAGACATGGAAGCGAAAGGGAGTATTATGGGCCTGCTGTATCCCCAGGGCGTTATGAGGTACCAGACACAGTTAAGCTATCTCAAGACAACCATGTTCTCTGGAGTTACTTTATTGCTATTATAAAAAATCTTTATTATGGGAAAAAAATATGTATTTTTATGCCAGGAGAAGATGAAGATGACAGTTAGGCTGTTGAATGGTAGTTTCAGTTGAGCTTCGTGCCCACAGAGATTGTAAAACACCCTAGACTAGGGGAGGCCTCCTGATAGAATCTTAAGAAACCTAAAGGGGTATATTAATCTTTGTGAAATTCATAGTTGGAACAGGTTACCATTAACTGGCACTTTCCAGTTATCAAGATATTTTATGAAACTGAAAAAAGTCCTATTAGACTTGCTCACAGGGCCAACTTTGGGGGTGTGGCTAGCGAGACCATTTCTTCCCGGACCATCTTGACAGTGGGAACCTGGAGACCCCGCGTCCTCAGGGATGCCCACTGCTTCTGTTCTGTGCTGCTTTGCGGGGCTCTCGTGCAGACGCTTCTCTGTGAGCTGGCTTTCCTTTACCAGGGAAAAGAAAACCGTGAGTCGAAGGGCTGCTCTTTCCCTTTCCGTTGAGAATCTGGCACTGCTTGGACTTCATTTTTGTTGTTTTTAAAGGAAATAAACTGTCCTTTCCCCTCTGAAAAAATCATCTTCCCAGGACTTCCCAGGTGGCCCAGGAGTTAAGACTCCGCCTTCCAATGGAGGGGGTGCGGGTTTGATCCCTGGTCAGGGGGCTAGATCCCATGTGACCTGGGGCCAAAAAACCAAAACATAGCAATAGTGTAACAAACTCAGTAAAGATTTAAAAAATAAATAAATCACCTTCACTTAAACTACTTAACACTTCCTTCTATCCATGTTAGCCAAAATCAAACTCCCTATTTAAAAAGTAGTATTCCTTAAACCTTTCATCCTGGGGTTCCTTTGCTTCCAGGGAAAGTCTATATACTTGCTTATCTGTTAACTTTGTTTGCGTTTCACTCCCACTGAACTCCAGAGGACTTTGAGGTGGCTCTTGCATTTCTTTTCTCCTGGCTTTTACTGACAGATCTTCTAAGAGCTGACCTCCTGGAGTTTACCTGTCCCATATGTATCTGTAGTCAGGGAACAGATGCTAGCATTATTCCCCTTCTTCCCCTGGGAGGGTGAGATAACTTGGGGTCCCTCACCCAGACTTTCTGCTCTGGATGGCGGAAATGGGTGACTGTTATCAATCCAGCGGCAGGAGCAGGGGACCGTTAGTGTCCCCTGGCTGGCAGAAGAGCCATGATCTCACGCTGTACAGCCCTGGTCAGAGGAAGCCAAGGGCCCAGGTTCAAGAGGAGAGGCTCACAGAGCCACTTCCTGGGAGGGCAGGGCCACCTTCCCTCCGTTTGTCAAGTCCCAGCGTGGGAGCAGCCCTACCAATGGTGAGGCACACAGCAACAATGAGGCAATCGCTGGGCCAGCCATTTTGCCTCCTTCATGAGAAATAAATTCCATCAGGAAACAAAAGCCAGAACCCCCAAACCCTACGAACAAAAAGCTTGTGTTTCTATGTACAGAAAGACTGAGGCTACTTGCTTTTTATTTATTTCTATCATCACAGTGCTCTTGCACAAGTCTGCGGCTCTGCCTTCCCTGTGGTTCTAAGCATCTGGTGCTCCAAGGGGCTTCCAATCCATCCTCTCCCCACCCAGCCCCCCAAATTCCCCACTACCCCTTAGGACCACTACAAGTCAAGTCTCACTACACTCATCAGATGCACTTAAAATCTCGCAGTCCTAGGTTACGGCTTACTTTTCAGCTCTTTTTTTCCAGTACAACAAAACTGCATTGCAAAGATTTGGAATGGTCCCTTGGATCATAACGAGATTTCACCAACTGATCTGACAAGTCATCTGTGCAGAGCCCGTTTGGGGCATTGCTCCGTAAAGAGGCCACAAGAAGACGCACAGTCCCGGCTTCTATCAGGAACAAAATGGTGTTGGGGGAATAGACACATGTTTCATCTTCCCTCTGACCCTACAACATAGAAAGTTGAGGGTGTCATTGGGCACTGTGTTTGGGAATCAGCAAGAAAAGTTCCAGCTGGACCTGAAGAAAGATGGGCCTGTGAGGGACTTGGGGCAGCAAGGAGAAGACTTGTGAATTAGAGAAATCCCTGTGGCCACTTTTATGTCTGTAGCCAAAGATACTTTTCCCTGGGGCAGCAAGGAGAAGACTTGTGAATTAGAGAAATCCCTGTGCCTAATATCTGCAGCCAAAGATATTCACATTGCTTATTGCAGAAACCTTTTGCTGGGTATCAGTTTTCCAGCGAGAATGTCACTTTGGGTTTCTATTTCATTATATTCTTATTTTGGACAGAGTCTGTTTGATGGTATAAGTCTGCTTGATACATCCTTATGGAAGATGCTCCAATTGTGTGCATCAGAATCAAACCATTCTGCACACAGCTAGCTCCATCTTTCCTCCCAGACACCACGTGGCATCCAGTTGGTCCTCTGAGCCCCTCCAGATGTGCAGATCTTTCCCTCTGTTGGGCTTCCCTGGTGGCTCAGATGGTAAAGAATCCGCCTGCAATGTGGGAGACTTGGGTTGGATCCCTGGGTTGGGAAGATCCCCTGGAGGAGGGCATGGCAACCCACTCCAGTATTCCTGCCTAGAGAATCCCATGGACAGAGGAGCCTGATGGGCCACAGCCCATGGGGTTGCAAAGAGTCGGACACAACTGAGCGACTAAGCACAGCACTCCTTCTGTTATAAAAGCAAGTCATCTCAAGAGATTGATGTCATTGAATTTCCCCAAAGTGTTGCCATCAAGTCCGCAGACTCAGAATTTCACCATTTCATTTCATCAATTTTCAGAGCTTATTGAGTTACTTTGTGTTTCTTGTCTTCCAAAACAGTGTGCTCTTCCTGCAGTGCTCTTTTATTTGGAAGAACCCAATGCAGGCCCCCCAGGAGTCAGGGGAAAAAGCCTTCCTGTCATGAACCAGTGTGAGCAATATAGGAAAAATGTGGTGCAAAGCTGGCAGAAAAGCAAGCTCTAGTTTTCCTTCTTCTAAAGGATTATATCAAACAGGTTTAAAATAATGGATAGTATCTGGTCTCTCGGCATGTGGCGGCAGAAAGGTGACTGCCACCAATGAGATAATGTCATGCGGACTGGATGTATTGTAAAACATTCCAAATGTTATGCACATAACAAAGTTAGCGTACTTGGTCCTGAGGAACAAAATGGACCAAAGCAAGTTATAAATGGGCGTTGAGACTCAAGGGTTGAATGAAAACAGCTAAGAAACCATGAGGCAAACACATAGCCTGGCTACTCTTCCTTGTGAACATCGCCAGCTTTTCCTGATGTCTTTAAAAATGCTCTGAAGATGTAGAAAGTAGAATCTGAGCAAAGTAGGTGAGGATTCGCATCTGCAAAGGAAACTCCTGGGGATAACTAATGATTCAGCAAGAAATATGCAGAGATAGAATTGGATCATTTTTACAAAGAGATACCTGATTGATGTCACACAGACACCATCAAATCCACTTTTCTTTGCCTGATTAATAGAAGCCCCAAAGAACTGTTTAGATCAGACTGTTGACTTGGGCCTCAGCTGAACCCACTATAGGCAATGCTATTTCACCCAATTAAAGTTCTTCAGTAGAGAATGAAGGACAGTCCCTTGTATCTGGCCAAGTGTTTGTTCCTGAAGGAGTCCACGGGCTTCCAAACTTATCTGGCCACGAGGAGCTCAAGAAAAGAAACATTCTGCTTTCCACCCGCAAGTTGTTCATCTTAGAGTTAGCCGGAGACAAAGGTTTTCTGTTGTGATTTGTTTTCCTTTTTTTTTTCTGTTTCAAAGTTTTTGTCTGAGAGTCCAGAACTTAAAAGATGACTCCATTTTGCAAGAAAACCATGTCTAAGTTACAGCATCCTTAGGGGGAGGGATCCTAACTGACTTCTCACCCAGGATCTCTTTTTTTGTTGTTTGAGTTTGTTACCCGGCGCGCGCACGCGCACACAGGCAGATAGTGAAACTCTGCTACAAGTGCTGAAGAGGTGGGAAAAGTGAGTTTAAGTGTGTTTAGCTCCTAAATTCATTAAGATTGTGAGGGTAATGATCACTAACAACAGTCTTGTCCCTGGTTTTGTTTTAGAGTCTTTCAAATTCTGCGATGTTTATGGCTCATTCTTCCTTAAGAAACTGAGTTACTTCCAGTTCTTAGCCCCCAGCCCCGCACCCGCGCCCGTGGAAGGCAGAAAGCCAACGCTTGAGTAACGTGGCGATGCATTTTAAGAAGAATCAGCTCCTTGGATGTGGGGAGAAAATATATTACTGGACTTTGCAGAGGCCAACACGCCCCAGCAGGTAGGAGACCACGAGGAGTGGAGTCCCGCTGGCCGCCGCGGGCCCCCTCCTGCCCGCCCCTCGCGCCAGCGCCCGATGCACAAGGCCGGGGCCCCAGTCGTCGCGGCTCCCAGGGGAGCCGGGCCCTCGCGCTCCCTCCAGGATGGGACAGGATATGACAGCCCGGTTTGTGCACTAGCATCCTTAATATTCCCTTCCTTTCAGAAGCAAATAGAGCGTTCCCTTATCTGAATGCTAATTTCCTAGTTAAAAACCCTCCCTTGCTGACAAGGGACTGAAAGAGTTTTAAATCACAGATGTAGAGTATCAAATGCAATAATGCTCTTGCAATAGTGCATTGAAGCCTCAATTAATTAACCCTTGGGCTAAGTAGGCAGGTACATGGCGGTGGCCGCAGGCGGTGGATGGATGAGATTTAAATGTGCATCTCATTTCCCCAGCACGGAGCATGCCGTTTGGTTCAGAAAGGAGTCATTTTGCACACTCGCCTCATTTACTCGGCGCTTTAATCCTCCTAATTCCACCTGAGATCGGGGGAGAATTGAAAAGGAAGGCGAGGAGCAGAGGCTGCGGGCCGGGCTTTTGTGGCGCGCGGTCCCCCGGGGCCGCGCCGCGCGGGGCCTCTCCCCGGCTCTCGCTTCTAAGCTGAGTCGATGGGAAACGTGCGCGGCGAGATCAAGGGGAATGGGGCGGTTTGTACCTTTTTAGGGGGTGATGGCAGTCTTGGAGGAGGACGCCGCGCCAAGCCCACGCTGCCCGGGTGCGGGGCCCCCGGGCCAGGCCGCGGTTTGCAATGGGTGCGCCGGGGCGCAGGGAGCTGGGGGTGTCCGCGGGGCTAAGCTGCAGAGCCCCGACGCCCGGTGGGCGTGCAGGTGCGGTGGGCTTGGATCCACCGCGCTCTGGGGTCCCGCCGCCGGGGTTCCAGAACTGGGTCCCACCCCCGGCCCTGGCGCCGCGTCCCGCGCGGACTGGGTGTAACTCTCCAGCTCATTTCTCTCCACGCGATTTACCATCTGTGAACTCGTCTTTAACCTAATAAAAATCATCTAGCTTTTGACTAACAAGAAAAGGAAACAGTGCTCATTGTGGGGTTTGGGGAAAATGGCTTCACTAATGTGCAGGATGAGAACGGAGTGATTTATAGGCGGTTTTAACTGTGGGCTATGATTAGGGGGCTGGTAGTAAGTGCATTAGATGTCTAAGTGTGGCAATAGAGTAAATAGGCGTTTTATTTATCGCAGTGCCAGGGGCCTCTTAGCGGAAGAGCGCTTCTCCAAATTGAAATATAGCAGAGTTTACACTCCTGATTAGGGCTTCAAGCGCAGAGCCCAAGGCTATCAGCTAAGCAGAAACAACGCTCGCTGACACCTAATTGTCACTGGATTAATGTGCAAACAGGGACAGCGAACAGCAACAACAAATAACCTAGTGTCAGAGCCGTCGGTGGCGGTGTCCACTCGCAGTGACTTGGGGCCAAATTGGAGTTTATATGTCAAAACAGGCTCGGATCAATGTGTCGGCCGCCTCCTGCGAAGGGCCGTCCGAAGGCCTGGCAGTGGTTGATCTATTTGTGTGTGTGTGGGCATATTACCTGCCGGGAGTGGAGGGGAGCAGGCAGACAGAGGAGGTGAAATGCCTTTCCATTAATTTTTTTCTGCTTGATGCTCCCGAATTCACAGCTATTAAGATAAATTTATGTGAATCAGGTCTTTCTCTCCAGGATCTTGTGACTTTCGCCTGTCTCCATATAAAATTTAATAACCCTGTTTGTGAATCAAATCATTCCCTCAACAACAGATTCAATCTGGGTTGCCACCTGTCTGGCTTTGGACAGGAGCAACCAAATTGGGCAGCTGGGCTCCAGCTTTTCACAGGACGGCTGCTTGGTTGGCTGAAGGGGAGCTTCATTTGCTCTAAGGGGGTTTTCCAGAGCAAAAGCTAGATGTACTGAAGGGGAAAGTAAGACAGCCTTCCATATTCCCCAGGCCCTGTTTTTCTTTAAATGACCAAATTGGTGACAGCCCTATTTTAAAAACACAAGAACTCATAACAGTCCAAAGCAAGTGGTGGAATAGGTTACCAACCAAGGAGGTCTTATGCCCACTCATTTTTCTTCTACAATTAGCCATTTCAGGAGGGAAAAAGTCACAAATACATGAGTTATGTTCCTAAATGTATTTCTAAAGTTCTTAAGTTTTATTGAGCATGAAAGTTGGTCTTTCCCTGTGTTAAGGATTGAAGAAGCTATAGAACCAGCTAGTAGCTCAATGGTGCAAAGTCTTATGATTTAAACTTGACATTTGCAATTTTTTGCTGTAAAATATTACTTTCTTTATTTCAAGACTTTAGTTGAAAACCTCATAATTCCTTTTAAGCTCCATTTGATTGTCAATTGCACAACTCTCTCTAAAGCTTAGGGCTTATGATTTTCATACACACATGATTTATGCTTTGTGTGGCACAATATAATGTACTTTGGTGCAGCTCCTACTTATTTCCTCTTGCATCCTGAGAGCCTTTCCTTTTAGAGACTGGGCTTTTATAGTGAAGCTATGAAAGAGTTGTGACCCGACACTTGGTCTCCCTGAAGGATCTTTTTCGCTGCCACAGCCAGCCTTCTGTATCACTCCATTTAATGCATTTTCAGAAAATGGTGATCTGGCTATCTACACATTTGGATAATACAATGAAATAAATTTTCACTACTGGAGGTGTCAATAACTGGCCACTGAAAGCCCATTCATTGCCTCAAGAATGGGGACAAGCATGCGGAACTTGTTTTGGAAGTTGCAAACAATGAGATTTCTTTTAATCCACTTACTGTGAAAAAATCATGAAGCATGAGGCACATCCCAGGGATGGCGGAGCCTGGTGGGCTGCCGTCTATGGTGTCGCACAGAGTCGGACATGACTTAGCAGCAGCAGCAGCAGCAGCAGAAGATCTGCAATGGGGAAATCCCATCTCCATTTTATTAACAACATGCTGGATGAATCCGATGTGTTTTTAATCCAGATGCAGAACTCCAGGTCCATCCAAGCTGCTAACTAGAGTATAAAATTTAAGTTACTGTCCTCCTTAAACAAAAACACTTAAACTACCAAAATGTCACAAGGAAATCTTGAGTTTTCTGAGGAGAAATCACACAGGAAACATGTGATTTTGTTCATCCTAATTATGACTCATAAATCTTATTTGTGGATGCCAAAAACGAGAGGGAGATGTAGAGACTGTTAAGTCCTTTAAACATCCTTATTTGCAGATGGGAGAACTGAGACCTAGAAAGGTTAAATATATTGCTCAGTATTACATACATACACAATGAAACCGTCTAACTATTCCTTATATACAATCATTCCAATCAAGCCATAAGCAGTGTAAATATATGAGAAAATATCAAATGTTTTTGTCATACTTTGTTAATATTTTTCAAGCACTTAAACATTAAAACTTTCCTGCCCTATAAAAAGTGATTTTTAAAAAATCACTGATTTAAAGTAAGAGAAAATGGGTGTTATTCTTTGTTCACTTATCTGGAAATTGTGAAACAGAATTAAAATTTTAAAGACATTTTCAGTGTTTGAAAGAATTGGCATACCTCTGTCACTTGTAGTCTGCTGCTGCTGCTAAGTCGCTTCAGTTGTGTCTGACTCTGTGCAGCCCCAGAGACGGCAGCCCACCAGGCTCCTCCGTCCCTGGGATTCTCCAGGCAAGAACACTGGAGTGGGTTGCCGTTTCCTTCTCCAATGTATGAAAGTGAAAAGTCAAAGTGAAGTCACTCAGTCGTGTCCAACTGTTCGCGACCCCATGGACTGCAGCCTACCAGGCTCCTCCGTCCATGGGATTTTCCAGGCAAGAGTGAGTACTGGAGTGGGGTGCCATTGCCTTCTCCGGTCACTTGTAGTTTAGATTTTTTAAAATTCTTCTTCCAGTTTTCTGCCCTCTTTACTGCCCATTTTTTGGCTTTTTACCATCTCCTTCAGTCTCTATAGGGAGGAAACTAAGAGTCAAGAAGATGATTTTGTCATAACTTGATGAGATATTTCATGGAGGATATAAGACAGAACTCCAGATAGAATGTAGTTTATCATACTGACCCACGGTTTTCCCTTGTTCCTAGGATGATGAGTAATCAGGAATAACCTTGATTATATTGCCGTGCCCTCGCCCAGGGGGTCTTCCCAACCCAGGGATCGAACCCAAATCTCCCACATTGCAGGTGGATTCTTTACCGTCTGAGCCACAAGGGAAGCCCATATTAAAAGAAGGAAAGGGAATATTTTGTCAGTTTTTCAGTAATTCTGCTGAAGAGTTAGACGTATTTGTACATGAATCTGTCTGAGTTTCAGTGATTGCCTTAGAGGTTGAACTTCAGGATATGCCTGAATTATTAAGCCTCTGCCCCACTGGTGTGGCTAGGTTATAGGAGAGCTGAGTAAAGTGAAATAAAATTATGCCAACCAAGAAAAAACAAGTGTCCCAGAATTTTTAAAGTGACTGTTTCAATCTAGATCTAACCTGAAATTTCTGACAATGTGTTCAGACTCTGGGAAGTATATTCAAGTTAAGGAAACTTCTGAAATCTAAGATGGGGACCACTAATGAAGCCTGAACTTTGATGAGCATGACCCTCCACACAACTTACCCACTCCTGAGAATTTCAAAACCGATCATCATCAAAATGACTAGTACTCAGCTTGTAACTGGGCTTCCCAAGTGGCTCAGTGGTAAAGAATCCACCTGCTAATTCAGGAGAGACAGGAGATGCAGGGTCAGTCTCTGGGTCAGGAAGATCCCCTAGAGGAGGAAATGGTGACCCACTCCAGTATTCTTGCCTGGAAAGTCCCATGGACAGAGGAGCTTAGCAGACTACAGTCCATGGGGATGCAAAGAGTTGGGCACAACTGAGCGACTGAGCACGTATGCAAAACCACTGCTTAGAGAAGGACCAGGTGCTGAAGGAGAAAGCGGTGACTGGTGGAAGGCATGGGCGGTGATGGGCCAGGCCCTACAGCCACCAAACAGGCACGGACTGCAGTTTCCTAATGCCACCAGGGGACTGGGCACGTAGCTTCTCAAGGTGAGGTCCTGAGCCCTCCAACTCTGCATCCAGCAACACGCCCTCCCCCAACCCCAGGAGCTCTCGCGCACTCTAGAGTTTAAAATGTTCCGACTAAAAGACCTACACATTTCTTGTAAACGTGAGGTTATTAATCACTTATGCTTTAGCAATTTGAACTCTAATATTACAGTGTGAGGAAAAGACTTGAAAAGACACTGATGACTGATTTAAAATACCCCTTCAGACCACAGGAGTACTTCATTAGGCAAACTCGTCAATGACTTTCTTCTTAAATGCATTTGCTCATGAGAACTTCAATGGTTGTCACTATGCCTTTTTTTCCCTCCCCATTCAGTGTTTTGTTTCCAATACAGTAATAACCTATGGTTTTTTTATATGCTCAGCTTATGAAAGCAGTCTTCCATTCTTTTTTCAATGGATTTATTTTTATTTAATGTATTTTTTATTGAGTGTAGTTGCCGCAACAATATTTTTTGAGGTAACAATATAAATATTAGTTCCAGGTATACAACATAGTGACTCAATATTTTTATAGATTATATTATAGATTATGTAGATTATAGATTTTATATAAAGCTATATGAATCCATATAAAGATGCCATTTGCTTTTCAGGTTCTCACTCTACTATAATAGTTTTCTTTAACAAAAAATAATTTGTGGGCTAAGAATACTGTAAGGTAGCCTCTGCCTAATTTTCTCACCTATTTAAATTACTATGTCATAACTTTAAGAAATACCATGAATTCATATATATAGTAACATCATTGTTTTTGCCGTTTTTACTTTCTGAAATAAAATGAAAACTTAAAATATCCCAAATTAATACTCTCTCAGGATGGTACAAGGAGTTCAGTTCTGTAACATCATAAAATTTTACACATCTACACATTTTTCTTATATTTAAACATTAATTAAAGGCAGGTGAGGTATACTAGATTCCAAACATGCATATTGTCTTTTGGCAAGCAATTTTTAGAGATCACTTTTCCTACCCTGATGCCAGAGTGCTAATTCTTTCTTCTTGTTACTACCAGATTTTAACGACCCCATGGCATGCTGGACCCCACGCAGTCCATGGGGTTGCAAAGAGTCAGACATGACTGAGTGACTGAACTGAACCAGATTTACAAATCCAACTTGTGAGCACAGGGTGGGAAGGAGAGGATGGGATGAGTTGGAAGACTGTGACTGACACACACACACCAATGTGCAGAACAGACAGCTAGTGGGAAGCACGGGGAGCTCAGCGCAGTGCTCCCGGTGACCTAGATGGGTGGGGTGAGGGTGGGGTGGGAGGGAGGTCTAAGAGGGAGGGGATACATGTGTTCATATGGCTGATTCACTTCAGTGTACAGCAGAAATGAACACAA
This sequence comes from Bos indicus, assembly GCF_029378745.1. Taxonomy (NCBI): domain Eukaryota; kingdom Metazoa; phylum Chordata; class Mammalia; order Artiodactyla; family Bovidae; genus Bos; species Bos indicus. The sequence continues at coordinate 9,111,554 of NC_091769.1, read as the reverse complement.
CATTGGAAAGCAGTTATATCCCAATAAAATGTTTTTTTAATCAAAGAGGCATTTCCTGCATGGAGCCTACAAGGTTTCTCTGATGCAATGTGTATCAATTTGTGTGCTTGCATGGTTAAAATGAAAGGCGAAGTACATGCCGAGCAGTCAGCAACTCTTCCTATCTGCTTAATATTGCTCATGGAGGAACAATATATCGTGTGCTTTCTGTATACTCTTGGAAGGTAAATTTTTTTTTTTCCTTGCTTGAGGGAAGTTTTTCTAAGAGCACATCTTTTTAATGGTATTCTTTCCCCTTCTCAGTGAGGGACTATTGATTGAGTGGACACCGCTTACTGTAGCTGTTGTGAGCTGCCAGCAGCTGAGTTTCCTGTGATTGATTTTATATAGCACCTTTTATACTTGAGAAATCCCAAAGCACTTAACAAAGCAGTGAATGAGTGTGATGCTGATAGTGATGGCGTAGGCAAACACCGGCGGTGGCACGAGCCCACGGAGCTCACATTGCTTCCGATTCTTGAACTCTCCAGAGGACTGCTCAGTCAGGTCACCACCGTTCTTTCCGGTCGGCCTGGAATCTCCAGACTGGAAAGGACATTTAGCCAACTTCTCACACATCCCTGGGTCTCTGAGCAGCCCTCAACCACTCAAGACGGATGAGACAGGCCACTGTGGGTGGCTTCCATGAGCCTAATTCCCTAGGCCTCTCGTTCCTCTGTGGTTCAACACGGGTGAGATTGAGGGGTCCCATTCAGAAGTTCTAAGATCATCTCTGATTCCTTGAGTAATTACTGTGCCTCAAGTAGGTACCCAGTACTGTTTCAGGCCTCTGCTCTATAGAGAGAAGACTCTTTGCTGCCATTGCCTGAATGCTCAGTCGTGTTCGACTCTGTGTGACCCCATGGACTGTACCCTGCCAGGCTCCTCTGTCCATGGAATTTTCCAGGCAAGAATATTGGAGTGGGTTCCCATTTCCTCCTCCAGGAGATCTCCCTGATCCAGGGATCGAACCCATGTCTCCTTCGTCTCCTGCACTGGCAGGCAGATTCTTTACCACTGAGCCACCTGGGAAGCCCTTAGTACTAGTTAAGTGGCTAAAAGAGCAAGAGGACATCTGTGGAAACGCAGAGTGGGCTGCTGAGAAGAGGAACAGAGCCTCGCTCACTTCTTGAGCTCTAGCCCAGTGCTTAGCACATAATCACCCTTCAGTGAATGTTTGTTGAGTGGATACATGAAAATGCAGTGTCTTTTCTGTGTCAGAGAAAGGCAGATTTCAGTCCAGAATAATGGGTGTTCACAGCCGAGCACTAGTCTGTCTTCACAGTGAGCATGCAAAATAACCCAGCCTTGTCCCCATAGAAACAGCTGAAGTGGGACAAAAATAATGCCCTTGGCTTTCTCTACCCTGCTTCCTGAAGCGAGAAGCTAAAGTTGCATGTTTTACCTGCAGGTTTGGGAGGAAAAGAAGGAGAAAACTGACAAGGTGAGAAGAACAGATGTTAGGCTCAGGGGGAGGACGGTGGTCTGTGAACCTCCAGGAAAATGAATGGTGGAAGGAGGGGACGGCTCACCGCCTGGTGTCTCAGAGTGGCACGGAGACTGTCACTGAAAGAGCAGAAAGAAAGCTGTAATATTCTTCCTAGGAATCTGGGCTTTTCTTGTCAATGGCCTGAGCTTCCTAAGTGTGCTTCACAGAGATAGGGGCTGGTACTAGGGAGGAGAGAGAAAGAGGAAGCCGGGCTTAGTTCTCTAGCCCCGCATCCCTAAGGAGCAGACTTAGTGGCCATGGAAAGGCGACAGTGCAAAGAGCTGATGGGGTTCCCCAGAGCTCCGGCTGGGAGTGGGTTCACACCCAGGTGTCTGCGTTTCATATGTCTGATCATCGAATTCATTCAGTCACTCAGTCATGTCTGACTCTGCGACCCCCTGGACTGCAGCACGCCAGGCTTCCCTGTCCATCACCAAATCCCGGAGCTTACTCACATTTATGTCCATCGAGTCCGTGATGCCATCCAACCATCTTATCCTCTGTCTTCCCCTTCTCCTGCCTTCAGTCTTTCCCAACATCAGGGTCTTTTCAAACAAGTCAGTTCATCACATCAGGTGGCCAAAATATTGGAGCTTCAGCTGCAGCATCAGTCCTTCCAATGAATATTCAGGAGTGATTTCCTTTAGGATGCACTGGTTGGATCTCCTTGCAGTCCAAGGGACTCTCAAGAGTCTTCTCCAACACCACAGTTCAAAAGCATCGATTCAACTAGCTTGCTCCAAAGAAAGAGGGACTATCTAAGTTCAAATGATCATTGCATTCCTCTCCGTCTGTGCTTTCTTTTTGTCATGTACATGGCCATGGCTTTGACATTCATTTCTCAGCCAACAAATCACTTGTTTCGCCTCATGTGGTGCACTGACATAGTGTATCTCCTTTGCTCTTCAAGTGGCCCCAGGGAGGCTGATGGTATTGTTAGGCCCATTTTACAGATGTGGAAGCTGAGGCCCAGACAGAGGTTAAGTGACTCAGCCATGGTCACACGCCTAGCAAAGAGTGAAGCTGGAATTCAAATCCAAGTTATTAGATGCCACATCCCACTCATAGTCCACTATGCCTTGCTGTCTCCATCTCTAGTTAAAATAAATAAATAAATCCTGCATGAATAAAAGGAAATTTATTGTTCTGATGTCCTGGTATTGGAAGGATTAGTTGTAAATGTTTATACTTTATTTCTGAGCTCAAACCACATAGCTGGCTGCTTACTACTCTAAGCTATCAGCTAAAATATACTTCTAAAAAAAATCACAGGCCTCCCTCTTCTTTTTGGGAGCAGAAACAGACATGTATGATTTTCACCCGTAAAGTTCGTGGCTGTGTGGACTGACGCCGCTTGAGGCATCCTTTCTCTGGGGACCTCAGTCGCTCTGAGATGAAAAGGCTGGACTGAGCCAGCATGCTCCCAGCACCAAGGTTCTGTGATTCTGGGCTGATGATGGTGCAGTGACCTCTAGCTAAAGAACAGGGACAGACTGGAATGGCAGGACTGGCAGCTCAGATTCACACTGGCCTCCTGGGAGCTGAGTACACACCAGCTGGGCTCAGGGGCACACACGGCACGGTTCCTGCCTTCCAAGACTCTGGGGTTCACGAAGCCCCCCAAAGGGGCCTGAACTACATATGAGTTGTTGCTCAGATGTTTGCATTTCATTGGACAATTTTAAGATGTGTTCCTTGCACACATAGGAGTAATTTAAAGACTGTCTATATCTGACTAATCGTTCCTGATAGCCATTGAAAAAAGAAGTCCTATTTAAATAGACAGACTTTGAGGAGACCTGAAAAAACCATGGCGTTATATTCTTGGAGGCTGCAAAGAAAAGCAATTCCAGAGACTTAAAGGGTGAGGGAATAGGCTGTGGAGTCCCGCGTGAGGATGGGTGGGGCCTCTGGCGTTTCTGGCTAACATGAGTGAGCTTTCAGGACCTGATTGAGAGAACCAGGGCCCACCTCGAGGGGGGCTCAGGTGGGGGGCCGTGGATCGCGTGACAGTTTTGTTTGGAAGAAAAGCCAGTCAAAGTCACAGGGAGTCCTGGCAAAGCCTAAGGAGAGAAAGCTGTTCCCTTGGAGAGAGTGGCATTTTGGAAAACTGAAAATCGCTTCAGTCATATTGCATGCGAGAATCTTTATAACCAAAAAGAAATGAAATAAACCTCTCAGTTTGAAGGCTTCTTCAATATTTTACAAATCACACAATCATCTCCAGCTTGCGACACGAAGACAAATCCACATGACAAATGTTATGGAACATTAGTGATATCAGGACAAGCCACATCTGCCGAATATCAATGACAGGATCACTTCGTGCTGCTGGTGTGGTTGACAATGTGAGGCGGAGGGCCCATTTTTTTTTTTTTTCCTGTTAAAAATGGAAATCGGTGTTTGAGTATTCCATGAAGTTCTTCAGGTTCATTAACAAGGTCAAAATCAATGTTATTTTACTGTTTGGAATCATTTTTGGCGGAACAATGAAAAGAAACCATAGTCGAAGTAGTCTTAATATAATCATTTTCTTTTCATTGTTCTTTATGGGAAAATAATTTGGCCCGAAATTTAGTGGTCCCTTCAGGGAGGTGATATCTTTAAAAAGGTGGTCTGAAGGACAGGTTTTACTGTACTTTAATAGGCTGATAGATTAATATAAATCTTAATATTCATAATCTTTACCATTTCTTTTCTCAATATCTGCTCTATCTATACATCTATTTATAATGTATGCTTCAAACACAGAATATACGTGATTTTTATTGAATATGCTGATGGCGCTACAGGGACAGCCACTTGACCTAGTTAAAAAAAAACAGTGAGAGAGTGAGCCAAGGGTCAAACTTATAGTCTGCAGCTGAAAACAGATTTTTGCAGATAATGCAGTGGCCTGAGAGCATGGCTGTCTTTGCAACTTCCCCATGTGCTATTATTTCCATAAATAATAAATAAATGTGCAGCCTGGTGCCAAGGGTGAGCTGCAAATGATCGTGATGGAATGTGGAATTATCACCTAATTTTTCTACCAAAACATGGAACATTTTCTACCTTCATATGCCCACAAAAGAAAATCACAATGATAAACAAAAGATGAAATTTACTTATTGGCTAGAGAAGAAAACATGCATTGCCTGACATGAATAGAGAAATATGTGTTAATTTGTTCTCATGTGACTATCTAAGGGGAAAATAGCTAATTAACTGATTTCACTTTTATTTTGACTCTGAGACTTCTGGTTAGCCTGTCAGCTTGTCATGTCATAAACACTGACGGAATTAATGAATTTTATACATGTGTGTGTATAAAACTGATATGATACATTAAAAGATGTATATTATAGAAGTAATACATCCTCATTATGGAAAACTTACACACATTTGAGAAAAACCCTACATATTCCCACCACCCAGAGATAATCCTGTGAACATCTCTCCTCTGACTGACACAGTTCAGAGCATCCTATAACATTGAAAATGCATTTATTAAATTCCATTGTAGGATGTCACCATTTATTTCACTATTTTCTATTATTGGATGTTTGTGTGGTTTTTTTATTTTTGTTTTCCTATTATAAATGTTAAAGATAAGCATTTGTTTACCCACCTTCTTGTTTCCATTTCAGAAGATCTCCCCAGAGATTAAATGAAGTGAACATTTTTAAGGCTTTTGATACATATCACCAAATTACTTTTCACAGAGCTTTGACTGATTTATAGTATAAACTTATTTCAATGAACTCTGATGTGTTTCGGTCACATTATTGAAACACGGTGGTTTCAGCTTTCCAAAGAGGTGATCTCCGGTGACCTGTCCTGGACTTGGTGTTCGTGGTTGGTGTGAGTGGGGCACAGGCAACTGTTGCCTTGGCCTGTGCACGGCCGTGAGCGCTAGTCCTCCTGGTTCATTCCTGGAAAGGTGGTTTTCTCTTTAAAAATTAGACGGCTCTCAGAAATAGTGTGTAGCATTTTAAATATTAATATTTTTTAAAGAGAAGATAACTTGGCTATGCATTTTCTTCACCTTCATTTTTTGTAATGCAAAAAACCCCTGGAATTTAATATTAGGAAAATTGAAACTTTTTATACTCCCTGACCCACCCAACTCCCAGTTTTGTTGGTTTAAAAGATATAAAAATATTTTAAAAATCTGCCAGTACCTCAGTCGTCTAAGATAAACATCTAATGCTCTCCTCCTGTCCTCTGTTGACATGGATGTGGCTTTGTGTCTGCTGATGCCACAGTCTGTGTTTGAAGGCTGGGCTCTGGGAACGAAGAGAACTGTCCCTGCCTTTGTAGCTCCTGCATCTGTGCACACTGGGCTCCCAGCACAGCCTGTCTCATACGGTCACTGTGCTGGAAACTGTTTAAACCTGTGATGTCCTTTAAACACTGCTGGCTATGCCAAGATTCCACAGTCTGGATATGTGTGCATACCCACCTCTCAGAGTTCTTTGCTTCCCGGATTTCTAAGTGGCAACAAAATGTGATTTCTGAAAAGCAAAAATAAATGTTGCAGGAGGTTTCTTTTGGGGAGGACTCCCCAGAAGAGTTAGGCTTGGAATGGCTTGGAATGACTTTTTACTGGAAAAAGGAAAGAATGAAAGTTCTTCAGTCAAAGAGAGGCTACCTTCTCAGAACTTGGCCCAGCATTGACCAGGGCTGTTCTGGCTGCTTCTCCCTAAGGGGAAGTTCTGAAAAAAGTGAAGTCTAAGGACCCGGGAAGAGGCTCTGAGAGAACCAGCCAGCCAGTGTTAAAGTTTGCTTGCCTTTGTCCAGAGACTGACTATATATGTATACTCTCTATATATTTGTGAAGTTGCTCAAGTCGTGTCCGACTCTTTGCGACCCCATGGGCAGTAGGTGTATTTAGTATATACTATATATAGTACATTAGTCACCTTTATTTTATCTGAAATAGATCCTTTCACTCTAATGCAAAGTGATTTATAACTCTGTATAAAATACAGCATCTTTACCTGGAGATAGTGGGATATTAACAGGAGGAATACAAATATTAGTACTACCCCTCCCAAGCATGCCTTACAAAAGACATTTGCTAAGTTTTGTTATTTATAAACATATATTTAGCTACCAACTCTACTGTCATTGTGGAAAATCGCACAAACCAATATATGTAAATGAATAATTTTACATGTAGTTAATGTCTTTTTTGATTAAGAAAGTCTTTTAAAGTACGTATTAATTATGCATTGTATGTATCCTGGGTGGCTAAAACAGCTCTGTGAATAGAGACCCGCCAGTTGTTTTGTTAAAATAACAGAATGCAGCCGTGATTTTTTAAAAAAATGAACACGGCATATCTGGGAGAGTTATTTTTTATTTTTTAAAAGGGAGGGATGAAAGTTAAATTTTTTTTTTAAAGCAAATATAAGATTTTTGGAGAGAAGTGCATTAGGCTACACAAATGTGTGGGATACCATGGAGTGAAGGTTGTGTTTTGTCTAAAATGTTTCCTGGCTAGGACTCTCAACATCATGCACAGGAAACAGGAAGACACACACACCTTACGAGAATTTTTTTTTTCCTTCCAGCTGTAATTGGAACCGTTACCACTGTTTTCACATGTAAACTTATCGGGTTTGTAAAATTCCAAGCAACCCCCACCCCTACCCCTGCCCCTAAATAATAAAAATCCACGTTTGAAGGAACTAGTTTCAAGATCACACTAGAGTTTGTCTTTGCTCCTTGGAAATAAAAGGGAATATTATCTGTCCGAGAAAACACTTTGGAAGTATCTCCCTGAAGCTTTTTTGACTTTTTAGGGTGTCTGTGGGGAAGTCCCATCTGTGTTCACTGCATTGTGGTCCCATCCGAGCCTCGGGTGGTGGCTTTGAATGGGGCAGCATCACCAAATCTGCATGAAAATTGGGAATTGTCGAAGTAATTTGCCACTTGCGGGCTCACTCTCTATGCCTTTTGTGTTCTGATCAATAAAAACTTAAATCCTTTACCCAGTTTAGTAACAACCTATTCTAAAGCATTATATTCACCCTAATCTTCTCCAGTTCTGGTTGTACAGTTATCCATTTTCAATGATATTCATTTTAAAAGGTTAACAAACGAGAAACTAAACCAACCATACAAATAACAGCCCAAAGAACACTTTCCAAAATGTGTTGCTGTAGTGCCATTTCAAATTTAATATTCATGCAGAGAAAAGCTAAAGGCCACCAAACCAGGTGGATAAAATAGTACTGCATTTTATGACTCCTTCTTAGATGAAATCTCTTAAATATTGCTAATGAAGCCAGCTCTCCCACACAGCCTTGTCGGGCGCCCTTTCTAGGCTGGTTCAGTTCCATTTCCCTGTCTAGCAATTTGCCCCAGGCCCCTATTAAATGAATTATCACGGCCCCTAAATCATCTCTGCGGGGGTTTCCTCTAATCCCATCAAGACACTTACACTCCCTTTCTTCCCTCCTGGTGACATAATGAATTATTGTTTCATGGGGAGCAGTTAAAGAGGCCCCTTTGGAGGAGTGGGACGTGCTCCGGCCGAGGGCGGGGGTAGCGGGGTGGGTCCCGGCGCCTCGGGCTGGTACCCGGGGCCTGATGGGGACAAAGCCACGCGCCGCCCACGGCCCTTCCGCCCTGGGGTCTCCGCCGAAAGCCACCCACTCCGGATGGGCCCCTGCGCCCGCGCCCGGGGAGTGACTCTGGGAGCCCAGGAACGCAGGGCCAAGAGAGAATATAAATGTTTTCCTTAACTGGAGGAAACACTGCACTCACAAACCACTTGCGGAATAGATTAAGCTAATTTATTAAACACAGTTTGCCTGCTGACTGAGCTGAGCTGAGTAATGATTTACATTTTTTTTTCTTTTAAAAAACACTAATAAGAAGAAGTCGGGGGCCACAGCGGCCCTAATCCTGGGGCCGTGGCTGGGGAGGGCACCCCGAGGGCTGGCTGCGGGTCCGCGGGTGGACGTGTGACCGGACAAAGGCCAAGCTTTCCAGCCCACGCCCCGCATCCCCGCAGGCCCGCTGGGTGCGCGGAGGGGGCTAGACCCGCTTTGGAGGCGGAGGGTTCAGACCTAGGGATCCTGGTTCCCCGGAAGGGCCTGGTTTTGATTTTGACATCTGTTTTGGAGGAACTCAGACCATTCCACAAGAGCCAGTGGTGGACCTTCTGAAAGCCCAGTGAGCTTACACACTTCCTACGAGATTCTGAAAACATTATATTGGAGGACACGTGTGGAGCGGCCATTCTCAACCTTGTTGGTGCCAACAAACCTCCTTTTAAAACAAGTTTGTTGTAATACTTCTACCATCTCGCAGTGAAAGACTTCAATATCACCTACTGAAGCAGAAGGTTAAAAAAGAAAAAACAAGTGAAAGAAGAGAGAGAGGAGGGAAGCGGGTGGAGGGAGGCAGAGAGGGAGGGAAGGAGAAAAGCCAAGATGACTTGGCTGTAAAGAAAAAAAGCAACAAATAAAATGTAACAAAATATGCATTTTTTCCTTGTGGGCAACTGTAAAGTAGTCAAATTCTCACACTACTTTCTAACACATACATTTTAAGAGGAAACTGTTCAATTGATTGTTGTTGACACTTTTTCTTAAGAGCTGACTTTTTGAAATAAGGCCTAAATAAGTGTATTTGTTACTGTACATAGGATGTCCCAGGTGATGGCTGTGTGTGTTGGAGATGCTCAGGGAGCATGAAACCCACAAACTATACCATGGTCAGTGATGTGATTTTCCAGAGGTGAAAGTTCAGTTCAGTTCAGTTCAGTTCAGTCGCTCAGTCATGTCTGACTCTGCGACCCCATGAACTGCAGCACATCAGGCCTCCCTGTCCATCGCCAACTCCCTGAGTTTACTCAAACTCATGTCCATTGAGTCGGTGATGCCATCCAACCATCTCATCCTCTGTTGTCCCCTTGTCCTCCTGCTCTCAATCTCCCCCAGCATCAGGGGGAGGACTCTTTTCAAAAGAGTCAGTTCTTCGCATGAGATGGCCAAAGTACTGGAGTTTCAGCTTCAGCATCATTCCTTCCAATGAGTATTCAGGACTGTGGTGAGTAACTCAGTACAGTTGCAGACAAAACTGTATGTGGTAGTCATGTGTATCTGGAAACTTCAGTGGACATTAAAGCTCCATAAAAATACTTTGTGTTTTTTGTGGGAAAAAGGAAAGTTCCCACAACCCTACCACTCTAACATAAGAGTTTCCATTTTCCCATGTTTCTGTATCTTGTAGTTTTTGTCTGGATCTTTATGTAGTGCGTACTCAGTTTTTTGCATCTCTTTTCTTATTCTCTGTTAGGAGTGGGTATTAACTTAAGCAAAGTAATTAAAATAGGTAACAAAGGGTTTTCATCACAACTTTACCCAAGTGGGCTGACAAGCTAAAATTCTTAGTGAAAGTGTTATTTGCTCAGTTGTGTCCGAATCTCTGCAACCCCATGGACTGTAGCCCATCAGGCACCTCTGCCCATGGAATTCTCCAGGCAAGAATACTGGAGTGGGTAGCCATTCCCTTCTCCAGGGGATCTTCCCAACCCAGGGATTGAACCCAAGTCTCCTGCATTAGAGGCAGATTCTTTACCATCTTAGCCACCAGGGAAGCCCAAAATTTTTGTAAGCCTTTAAAAAAAATTATCACTGTAGCAGTAAGGTAGGTCTATCATATTACTTTAACAGCTCACCTTAAAAAATCCTTATACATTTGCATAAGTCAGAAGTGTAAGTGGGTAACAGGTTCTTGAACTGCTGATTTAAAAATCCTGAAGTTGTGATCTGGAGCACTTTGGCTTGGGAGACCTCAGCCTGAGGTCTGTGACTTGGGTTCTGCTGTAAAGCAGAGCAAAGAGGATGGAGAAGGTGGCAGAGAGGCCATGTTGGTTTGTCTCTGGTTTTGAAGGGTGCTGGGCCAAGTGTGCTGGGGTGACTGGGCAATCAGCTCCTCATTTGAAGTCCTTTACTTCTGTTCCTGTGCCCGAGATGTTGCTGCCTCTGGATTAGTTAGATCTTTTCTGGATACCCAGTAGGATGTTTCCAGTCCTTTGTCCAGAGCCCAAGGAAGCCTCAACTGAAGTTTGATTTACAATTGATACCCACTTTTCTATCTTCTTAAGTATTGTATAGAATATCTGTGCTGGGAAGAAGCATTATCTTTCAGCAGCTTGATAATAATGATGGCTACCAGTTACTGGGCATTTTGTATGTGCCAGGCAATGTACACTTATATCATTAAGCTTCTTAACGATGAGGGATTTCATTCCCTGAAAGCGAAAGTGCAGTCACTCAGTCGTGTCTGACTCTTTGCGACCCTGTGGACTATAGCCCACCAGGCTCCTCTGTCCATGGGATTCTCCAGGCAAGAGTACTGGAGTGGGTTGCCATTTCCTTCTCCAGGGGATCTTCCCAACCCAGGGATCGAACCCATGTCTCCCGCATTGTGGGCAGACTCTTTAACCTCTGAGCCACCAGGGAAGCCCATCTCATTCCCTGAGCAGGAATCAAACCTAGGCACCGGGCACTGGAAACACCAAGTCTTAGCCACTGGACCATCAGGGAAGTTCCGAGGTAGGATTCATTATTTCATTTCGGCGATGAGAAATGCACAGAGAGGTTAAGTGTCTTATCCAAAACACAGATTGGCCGATTTCCACAGTCCAGGGTTGCTTCACTGTTTAACACTCTGCATCCATTTGAAACTATATAAATTTGAGCAATATGAAATGACATCCCCAGACCCCAAGCTCTGTCTCTAGTTTAGGAAGACAAGAAAAGGTGAGCAGAGAGACTCTAGGGCTTTCCCAAAGCAGGGGATCTTCCCAACCCAGGGACTGAACCTGAGCCTCCTACATGGCACAGTGTGGCTGCTCCCAGCGACTTCTCCTTGATTACAGGACAAGGTGTTCCTGGAACAAGCGAAGGGCAGAAACTTGAAAACCTAGCAACAGGGAATGATCCTAAAACAGTGAAGCTTAAGAGACAGGTTTGGCATATTTTCAGGATGTAAAATGTCAAACTCAAAACATAAGTGGTAGCACAAAATCTGTCACCAAACCACTGGGTGACTATAATTTAGTTGTTTAATCACCCAGTCATATCCAACTCTTTTGCAACCTCATGGATTCAGATTTTCCAGGCAAGGATACTGGAGTGGATTGCCATTTCCTCCTCCAGGGGATCTTCCTGCCCGGAATCAAACCTTTGTCTCCTGCACACGTGTCCTGCATTGCAGGCAGATTTTTTTTTTACCCCTGAACCACCGGGGAAACTCAATAATTCAGTTAGTGAAGTAAATTTCTCCAGCCTTTGGCTGCGTCAGTGTTCGATGAATAAATATGTAGTGATTCTTTGTAGCAGCGAAGAATTTCTTGTACTACTAGAAAGAAGACCTGATCTTGTTTAACGTATGTAGATGCTGTTCAGCCTTTGCATGGAAACAGTCAAGCCATTTTTGAATCATTGCCTTAAGGTCCATTCTTGGTAACGACATGTAGGATATAGGGGCATTCCAGGTCCACAATTGAATCAGTGGTAAGTTTTGAAGTCTTCCCTGCTCCTAAAATAAAAATGAGGGGCTATAGTTGAGAGTCCCTTGGACTGCAAGGAGATCCAACCAGTCCATTCTGAAGGAGATCAGCCCTGGGATTTCTTTGGAAGGAATGATGCTAAAGCTGAAACTCCAGTACTTTGGCCACCTCATGCGAAGAGTTGACTCATTGGAAAAGACTCTGATGCTGGGAGGGATTGGGGGCAGGAGGAGAAGGGGATGACAGAGGATGAGATGGCTGGATGGCATCACTGACTCGATGGACGTGAGCCTGACTGAACTCCGGGAGTTGGTGATGGACAGGGAGGCCTGGCGTGCTGCGATTCATGGAGTCGCAAAGAGTCAGACACGACTGAGCGACTGAACTGAATTGAACTGAGAGTCTGAGGATGGCCTCATTTATAAACTGAGTCCCTGCCTTTGGCTAGCTCTAAGCCCATGAGTTCAAGGCCACATCATTGCTGTGGCCTCTGGAAATACCAAGGATCTTCCTGAAGTTCAGCTCCAGACTTCATAGCATTCCCAAGTCTCCTCAGTTCTAGCTGGCAGGCACTACTCTCGTTGTCCCGGCGTTTGATGACCTCAGAACTCCAGAACTAACTGGGCTCTGGTTCAAGCAGATTTTCAGAAACCCTTTTTAAGGGAATCTGGAGATCCAAAATGTTTTCTTCTAGCAAGCTAGGTCTGTGTGCTTAGTTCTGCCAACCACATGAATGAATAGACTGTGGGTCTGGTTACAAATCCAGGATGATTTATTACCAGGGCAAAGAGAAACATTGCAGACCACACTATCATTTATCATGTAATTACATGTCTTTCCGGGAGATAACATGCGTGACCACAGAAGCAATAGCGAGCTGTTCTGCCTCTTGATCTGGCCTCAGTTTCCTTGCCTGCAGTGGGAGAGGCGTAGGCAGAATGGTCCCTGGATCTCGAAGGGCTCTTGCAGCCCTAACATGGAGAGTCTGCAGATATACGGAGAGGTGTAGCTCTTACCCAGAAGTGGCCTTCTAGAGCTGTGGCACCATTGATACCACCTCCCATCTGTGGTATTAAGGGTATTAAGGGCCACCTGACTGTTGAGCTCTTCCAGGCTCAGTTTCCTCATCTGTTAAAATGGAGATGATGAGTACCCTACGCAGTACCAACTCTTTAGGGTTACTGGTATGTTTATTGAGGTAATGTACGTAAACCTCTGAGAAAGAAAGTCTCAGAAAGCATTCAACCTATATTGGCTCTTGCAATTATTGAGGACACCCAACTGTAATAGCTTTTTTTTCCCGCTTCTTCTCCTTGTCCCCCATCTCTCCTTGCTTACTTCCACATTTACTCTTGTTGCAAAAGCTATCTTCAAGAGTTAAACTTTAAGGGAATTGATGAGGAACCAAATCTCAAGTACAGGAATGAGAGGTCCCAGGACTTAATCCTAGATCTTGCTAGAATGTGAATCTATTGCCCTTGTCAAGCCTTATACATAGATACAAATCACAGGCTGGGGTGTTATGTTATGGGGATGTTTAGGAACAGATATTTCTTTCAGGTACCTTCATTTTTCTGTGTTAGAACAAGGAGGATTTGAATTTTCCTTAAATTAATCTTTCTGAGGAGAACTTGGAATTCTCAGTTGGCTCAGTAGTAAAGACTCCACCTCTTAATGCAGGAGACTCAGGTTCTATCCCTAGGTCTGGAACATCCCCAGGAGTAGGAAATGGCAACCCAGTCCAGTATTCTCACCTGGAAAATCCCATGGATAGAGGAGCCTGGTGGGCAATAGTCCCTGGGGTTGCAAAGAGTTGGATACCCGCTGTGACTAAGCATGCACACTTGCATTTGGGCAATGCTTGTGGAGTGTCTCTCTCTCTCTTTTTTCTTTTGGTGATGTATTAGGAAAGCATGTCAAGCTTTTTCTTTTTCAGACATAAGTGTTTTTTACTTAGGCTACTTTACTTATTTAGAGGTTGAATAAACATCCCTATGAATAACCCCTTAAAACATTAATGTTTTTTCTCTTTCTCACACACCTAACAAATCTTCATTAACATCTTTGGCTTCAAAATATGCCCAGTCCACTTCCGGCTGCCAAGGCGAGTCAGAGTTCACGTTGCCATATGCTGACGGGACAAGGAGAGCACTCTTCCCGGTCCATAAAGTGTTCTCCTTGGCCCCTGGGTGTTTGATGAAGCCCGCTTTCCCCATTTGCTCTGCAAATCCACTTCGTCGACACCATCTCCTCCTGGAATCAGTTTTCTTTGGAACAGAAAACTTGGAAAACAGTAATGGATACCTGATGTCCTCCGCTTTTGTCTTACAGACCAAAATATCAGCTACTGGATGTAATACGTGTATGAGCCATACTATTGCATATCTAATAGAATGTTCTAGGTGACCATCTCCAGACTCCTTAGGATGTGTAGTTATTTCTATGATACAAATGCAAGTAATACACCAGAGAACCAGCCCTGCAACATGAAAGAATCAAGAAAGTTTGGAAACAAAATCTCAAATGTGTAGTCCAAGCCACTCCTTAAGTCATTCTTTCTTTACTGCTTTTGTCATAGCAATGGAGCATTTTTCACCCTTTTCCTTTCAGCCTCATTTACCAAAAACGTTCTCGTTTGTTGGTCCACAGGTAATGTTGCTCCTTTCTCTCCTTTGTTCTAGAGGTACTCTAGCCTCTGTGTAAAGAGCATTGTTCTTCGTAGATGGAAAGGAAGATAAGGAAGCCCACAGACTTAATGTGGTGGACTTGGGATGCACCACCAGAGCCCTCTCTGAGGCCAGTGCTGCTGTGAGTGCTGGTTGCTGAAGTCTGTGAGTCCCAGGAATTCCACTCCAGAAATTGTCATTGGCTACAGGGAGCTGCTTTTCCCAGAGTCCAGCTCCTCGCATGTGGGCACAGGGGGAGCAGCTGCACAGGACCACGAGCTCCAGAGTCACTGTGGGGTCAGCTGAGGCCTTCGTGGTGAAAGCGGAGCAGCTCAGCTTCCGCCTATTCCTGTTGCCTTCTCACCCCCTCGAGGATGACTCCAAGAGTACCCCCAATAAGCCTCCTGTGAGAAATCATCTCATAGACTATTTCCTGGGGAGCCTGACCTATGACACTTGGGCTAAAAATATTAGAAAGGATGGCACGCAGTATAGAGTGAGGGTCTTAAGTCCCCCTATCTGTTTTTTTCCCCAAGAATCTGATCCTCCTTGGTTAAAATAGCTGAAGGGCTTTGGGATAGCAATTGCAATCCAGGAAACCCAGGAAAAGATATTAAAATGTATGAAAATGATTATAATAAATGAGAAATGCATTTTAGAAAATTCTTTTTTAAAAAGCAGAAGCACCAAAATATCACTTTAAAAATCAGACTTGTGGAAAATAAGAAATTTTACCCAGGAGACTATTATTATTAGAAACTCTGAGACCAAAGAGCAGTGTTAGGACCTTGATATTTTTGGGTTTTTTTTTTGGATGTGAATTGCTTTGTATAATAAATGCTTAGTGATTGAGGCAGCCACCTTATCATGGTCACTGAGGCTGAGGGGGATGGAAGGATAAAGGGACAACAAATGAGCTTCCAGTGAGAAAACTGGGGTACCAGGGAGGTCTGCCCTGTGTGAGCCTCACTGGGACTGTAATTTTTAAAACTTGTTCTTCAAAGGATTTATCTTATAATAGCATTCAGTGACTATTTCCTTCAACACAGAGTTATAATGAGAATCCTTACAGTTAGTCTTGATAAGGCAGGATATATGTATCAAAATTCAGAGTAAGACTCTTTTTTTCACTTAAAAACAGACCTTTACTGGAACTCTTTAGAAATTATTTTATATAAGTTAAATCTCAAAGTGTTATCATTATAAATAAAAGTCAAGCAATGAAAGAGGACATTAAAATAAACAGTTAAATGCCCTTCTCGGGGATGCTACTGTTCTCATCTGGCTTTCCAACCCTTTACTAAGGATGATGTAGCTATTCCTGGCGGAGAAGGCAATGGCAATCCACTCTAGTGTTCTTGCCTGGAGAATCCCAGGGACGGGGGAGCCTGGTGGGCTGCCGTCTATGGGGTCGCACAGAGTCGGACACGACTGAAGCGACTTAGCAGCAGCAGCAGCAGCTATTCCTGGACTTACACATGTATATGGCTTGTCTTTCCATTTATTATTGTTGTTTTTTTTTTTCCTTGTGTTCTCACATTAATAGGATCATACTACATAAGTGGTTTTGTAAGTTTTACACATTTTTTGCTTAACTGTGTTTTATTAATACCCCTTTTAACCTACTTAATTCAAACCACATTGCACTATTCTCAACTGCTATATTAGAATTAAATTTGATGCTACATTGATCCTACGTATGGTAGCTATTCTTGGGGATCATACTGCTTATCTAAGTGGAATAAATTAACTATTTCAGTTTTCTAATACAAATTTTTATTTTCTCAAAATGCAGAGAATTACATTTTTTCCTTTGCCTTTCAGACTGACTCAGTGGAGTCTGACTCCAAAAATAATTCTTTTAAAAATAGCCAAGAAAAATAAAATCTAATTCCATTCTCAAAGTGACCTCAATATTTTCTTTGCTTTAGTATTATCCTGCCCTCTCCATGGATGTGTGTGTGTGTGTGTGTGTGTGTGTTTTAAAAGAATAACGGGGAATAAAACTAGTTTCAGCCACTCAATTTTTGTTTATGTTTGTTTTGAAACCCAAGTGGTCCTTTGTCAGCAGCAAGGTCTTCACTCCTGCTCCATCACTGGTCTGTAAAGTAAATTGCAAAATGCTACCAAAGTCTGACTACATCCTCATAGTGACTGTTTAAACCCATTACTTTCTCTTTTAATCAAATCACTGTTGTGTCAAAATATACGATTCTCGCCATGAATCTCCCCGGCTTGTTACAGGTCACCGGTTGCACCTTGAAAATGTTTGCTCTCCTAAGCGTCTTCTCTCCAGCCTCCAGCTAAATTGCTCCAGACCAAGCAGGATCATTTTTCTATACACATAGACCTCTAATTAATATATATATACATAATGGCACTGAGAACCTGTACTTTACCAAGAGAGGAAGGGAAAATGCCTGGTCAGTAGGCAGGCAGGAGCATCATTTAGATTATGGCAAAATAAGCGTTTAAACAGATACAAGCATTCAAATTATACTCAGGGAAAAAAGCAAACCCTAAAGATTCCTTATCCATGAATTACTGAGATTCAGCCTTTATTCTTTTCTGCTTAACAAAATATTTTATATAAAGCCGCCAGAGGGCGAATAAGGGAAATAGTAATTATGTTTAAACAGCCAACACTTCACTAACATAAAATATTTGTACAGGCTCTTAAACATGAAGTTAAGTGCCAGAGGCTATTTTCATTGTTTAATGTATTAAGTAAATAAAAATGTATCTAAGATGTGGACACACAATTAGTTTTGAGTTATTTATCCTGGAGTTTGTATGGTTTAGAAAAACTCCATCTTCTTGGCTCCTGCTGTCCTAATGCATTTAACTTCAGCCATCAGCTATGATTAAACACCTGCTGTTGTGGGGAAACAAAGCGCACTAATCCAATATGTATTTCTGACATCTTAAATATCACCCAGTCCCCTGACATCAGGCACAGCTTTTCAGCGGGATGGAATTCCACAGCATATTTTTCTAATTTATGGATGGACAATAAATCAAAATTAAGCCTTGGGCAATGAAATATACATCAGTGCGGAATGAACTGACTGCAAACGAGGACCCTGCGCAACCGAGGGAAAGGATGTATTAATGGAATCCTAAGCTGCAAACACTGAAGTGAAAATTAAGGAAGTTATTTCACATTTTGTCCCTGTAAAACCAAAAGGCAAAGACAGAAAATGAAAAGTTTTCTCTTTTTTCACGCACAACGCTGAAGAAGCACATTTAGGTTTTTTTAGTCACTGTATTTTTAAATGCTTGCCTGTGGGTAATTAGAAACCCAATCCCCACTGCTCTTTTTTTAATGACTATTTTTAAGGTTTAAGAAGGATTTGGAATGCTTAGTGCTGTTTCAGTTTCACTCTTCTGGAAGAGTGAACAAAGGCCGTTGTTGACAGTCATGTTTCTGCGGGAAAAGGTCAGAGGGCGAAGGACATCCTTTCCTCCCAGGTGGACTGGGCTGGGCTGGAAGCTGTCCAGTGCCGAACAAATCTTCCTTCTGTTGACCTCCAACTATCTCAGCACCTAGACACAGAAGTGACTTTAAAGCTTTATTTTTATCAGAAGACATCAGGCACCCCATGTGTAAGGCTACCACCTGACTCTGCCCACCTTGGTCTGGCCGCTTTCAGCTCTGGACCAAGGTCATCTTGGAGTTTCTCACAGGGCTTTATCCTCACCCTCACTATTGCTAAGCACCATACATCTTCAACAGAACCTGCCAGGGCAAACGTTATATTTATCAGGAATAATGTTTATATTTATAGGCATGTCAGGATCCTTAACGAACATTATCTCTTGAATCCTCACAGCACCTCTGTTAATGGGATAAGTGGCAGATATTATTTAAATATTAGAGACAGATATACAGAGCCATAACAAAATTGAGAGCTTTGTCTTGGGCTGCATGGCAAATGGTGGAACTGGAGAAAGGAATTTTACAAACTAGCTTCCAGTTCTAGATCTCACTCAGACAGCAAATTCCACTCCTCCAGGTGACAGGAGGTTCTTCAGGTTATTATTCCTAGAAAGTGAAGTCACTCGCTTGTATCCAGCTCTATGTGACCCCATGGACTGTAGCCTACAAGGCTCCTCTGTCCATGGGATTTTCCAGGCAAGAGTATTGGAGTGGGTTGCCATTGCCTTCTCCAGGGAATCTTCCCAACCCAGGGATCGAACCTGGGTCTCCCACATTGCAGACAGACTCTTTACTGCTTGAGCTACCAGGGAATCCCTTAAAGGCACTTGCATTATACAATATAGTTTATTTTAATAATTGTGTTTTATTGTTTTTGGCTGTGCTGGATCTTCGTGGATGTGCAGGCTTTTCTCCAGCTGTGGTGAGTGGGGGCTTACTCTTTAGCTGTGGTGTGTGGGCCTCTCATGACAGTGGCTTCTCTTTTGTGGAGTACGTGCTTTAGTGCAAGCTGGTTTCAGTTGCAGCACACAGGTTCAATAGTTGTGTCAAATGGGCTTACTTGCTCCAGGGCATTTGGGATCTTCCCAAATCAGGGATCGAACCTGTGTCTCCTGCATTGGCAGGCAGATTCTTTACCACTGAACCACTGGGAAGCCCCAGTGCAGCAGTTATTTTTAGAGATTCTTGTTACTGGCTTACTAATTTATATAGTATTTGTCTATGAACAATTATGTCTATAGACTCATGCATTTTAAAGTCATATGCTTAGACTGAGAATATTTCAAATGATTAAAATTAATCTTGAAGGAGATCGTGTAATTTAAGAATTAAGTTTTCACGTATCTCAGAAAAAAGCCAGCATGTTCCCCAGCCTCAACTTTGTATTTGGAAAACTCTATGAGGAATAATAGTTTAGTGATGTTTTAAAATTGATCTCCTTTGGGGTCAGTAATTACTGAAGCTGAAACACTTGGCTACTACAAAGCCCAAAAATGAAGCATATCTTCCCGTCTGTCATCATAGTTTTCCTTTTTGTGTTAGTTTCTCTTTCTTGTTAAAATCCTCAATATGACTGTTTATAGAAAAGATGCATAAGCTTAGCAGGAAATCCTTTGTACGAGAATGAAACAGTATTAAATAACATTAGTTTCTGAGGAAATTCTTTATTCTTTGAGGAAATAGTTTTAAAAGACTGCTTTTTCATTTTATTATCACAGTGTCACATGTTGGTGATAGTAATAATAATGCCAGATGTAAGCTGATGGTCCTGTTCTGGAGTCTGTAGGTAAATTAAGCCTAAGCGGTCCTTACAAGCAGACTGTGGGGTCGGTACTGCTGCCGCCCTCTCGACAGCCTAGGGTGTGAACCTAGAGGGCGCGGCCTCGAACCAGGGCCGTGTGGGGGTGGATGGAGCGGAAGTGCAGACACTAGCAGTTTGTCTGCAGAGCCTGCCTTTCAAGGACATCATTGTTCTACAGAATACTTTTATATGAAGGAAAGTTTTAGCCTTTACACGTCTAACTTTTAAACTCTGCAGGGTAGATTAACCTATCTCCTCTAGATTCAGTGCTACTCTATAAATCACTGAAGGGGGATGACTGGGCTGTTCATAGTCACTGTCATGTAAATGATTACAAGTAGGACTGTAATATTTAAAAAACAGCATTCTTAGCATCAGGATAGTTCTCTATCCTCATTTTTAGCTCCAAGAGCGTAATCTTAAACATATGGGCCAAGACCTAGAAATAGTGGCAAGAAGTGGGGACTTTCAACTTTATGAATAAACAAGTCTAAAAACAAATGCTTTTGCTCATTAAGTTAAATAAAGCATATAGTTTGTTTTATAATACTCTTTTAAATTCTTGTCAGAAATTTGTGATTGCATCAGATGAGTCCATTGAGATTTAAAAATACACCTACTAATGAATGTGCATGTGTGAATGCTCAGTTGTGTCCGACTCTTTGCAACCCATGGACTGTAGCCCACCAGGCTCCTCTGCACATGGGATTTTCCAGGCAAGAATACTGGAGCGGGTTGCCATTTCCTCTGCCAGGGGATCTTCTTGACTGAGAGATCAAACCCATGTCTCTTGCATCTCCTCATTGACAGGGATTCTTTACCATCTGGACTACCCAGGAAGTCCCATATTGATGAATAGTAATATACTGTAACAATAGTGCATTAATTGTTGTAGTGGCAACATTTGTTTCAAAATAGCTAAAACAAAATAAAATCTTTACCACTAATTTTTTACCGTATTTTTTAAATGTATAAATTTAATCAGTTTTTATTTGAGGATTTACCAGGGTGTACCACACACCATGCCATGTTCTAAGGGTTCAGTGCAAAAGACAGATATGATCGCCCATGTGGAATTTATCTTCTAGATGTGGAAAATCCTATTCTTGATCATTGGGAAAATGTCACAAGAATAGTTGAAGAGCAAATAAAATGAAGAATTGTTCCCAACTTAAATAAGTTTTCTTTTGGTATTATAATCTGTATATATTCCCTTGAAAAATAATTTTAAGTTCTTTGGTGCCTCTTTTTGTAGGTTACAGCTTCCTCATTTCCTGTTTGCAAATTCCTAACTTCTGCTCATTTTCTATCGTTTCCTGCTATGGATTCTCCTGGAGGATGCTTGGCCCATCTGTTACTCTAGCTTTGTTTTCTTTTATCTGTCTCTTGGCTGAAACTCATCAAATCCAAAATTTAGGTTATATTCCTTTTTTTTTTTTTTATTGAGGTGAAACATATGACATAAAATAAACTATTTTAAAGTAAGCAATTCAGTGACATTTAGTCCACACACAGAGTTGTACAATTACTTCTCTGTAGTCCCAAAGCATTTCCATTTCCCCACAAGTGAGCCAGTATCCATTAAGCAGTCTCTCTCCTTTCCTGTCCTCCCAGCCCCTGGCAACCACCCATCTGTTTTCTGTCTCTATGGATTGACTAGTTCGAGGTATGTCATATAGATAGACTCACTGCAGTATGTGAGCTTTTGTATCTGGCTTCTTTCAGTTAGTTTAATATTCTCTTGGTTTATCCATGATGCAGCACATGTCAGGATTTCCTTCTTTTTTATGGCTAAATTATATTCCATTGCATTCTATGCTACAATTTGTTTCTCCATTCATCTATCGATAGACACTTGGGTTGTTTCTACCTTTGGCTTTTATAAATACTGCTGTTATGACCATTTATGTATGAGTATTCTTTTTGCATTTTCAATTCTTTGGGGTCCTATTGGGTTTTTTTAAATAAACATTTTTATTTTGGATAAATTTAGCTTTAAAGAAAAACTTCAAAGACAGTACAGAGAGTTCCCATCACCCTGCTGCTGCTGCTAAGTCGCTTCAGTCGTGTCCGACTCTGTGTGACCCCATGGGCTGCAGCCCACCAGGCTTCTCCGTCCATGGGATTCTCCAGGCAAGAACACTGGAGTGGGTTTCCATTTCCTTCTCCATCCCATCACCCAGCTCCCCCTAATAGTAACATCTTAAAGATTCATGGTGCATTTGCCAAAACTAGGAAGTCAACATTAGTCAGTATTATTTACAAACTCCAGACTTCATTTGGATTTCCCTAGATTTCCCACTAATGTCATTTTCCATTCTAGCATCTCTTCCAGGATTCCATGTCGTGTTCAGTTATCATGTGTCCTTAGTCTTCTCTGGTTTGTAATAGTTTCTATCTTTCCTTATTTCTCATGACCTGAAGAGCTTTGAGGAGTATTGGTTAGGTTTTTGTAAAATGTCCCTCAATTTGTGTTTGCCTGATGGCTTTCTCATGATTAAACTGGAGTTTGGGGAGAGAATGCCATAGAGGAGTGCTCTTTCCAGAACATCACATCAAGGGGTGTGTGCTATCACCATCAATTCCATCACAGTCACCTGGCCAAGGCTATGTCGGTCAGGTTTCTTCACTGTAAAGTCCCTCCCCACACTTCACATACTCTCCTCTTTGAAGTCAAGTCACTAAGTCCCACCCGCACTCACAAATCTACACATTATGTGTGATTCTTCTGTAAGAAAGTTTGTCTCTCCCACTTATTTATTCAGTCATTTAGTCATGTCAGTATGGACTTGCGGACATTTAGGTCATATCCTATTGAGGTCTTGTCACCAGTATCTGTAAGAAAAGTGATAAATGAGTGAGTGCAGGTTAAAGTGCTTTGAAGGCAAGAAGACCTTGGGTTTAATGTAGAAGGTAGCATCCACAGAACAAGATGTACATTCTCACAGCATGGGAGGTTTGAAGATGATATTTACTGAGTAGAAATAGAACACACTTTGGTGTTTTTAATAGAAGGTTACATCTAAATTTTTTAGAAGGCTTGTTAAGGCCCAGCATTTCTGATTCCTTGTTTTGTGCACTTATATTATTCCTTGCCATCAGATCTTTGCACACGGTCGTATTTGTAGTTATTAATATCAGTTCAGTTCAGTTCAGTCGCTCAGTTGTGTCCAACTCTTTGCGACCCCATGAATCGCAGCACGCCAGGCCTCCCTGTCCATCACCAACTCCCAGAGTTCACTCACACTCACGTCCATCGAGTCAGTGATGCCATCCAGCCATCTCATCCTCTGTCGTCCCCTTCTCCTCCTGCCCCCAATCCCTCCCAGCATCAGAGTCTTTTCCAATGAGTCAACTCTTGTAGGTAAATAAAGTGGTTCCACACAAAATATCCCCACTCAGCTTATACAGATATTCTCCACCCACCTCCCTGACCCCCAAAGGCTTGTGTTCTTGTCTGTTACCCAGGATTTAGAACCATGGGGTTTAGACAGGCGATACCTTAAAAACCAGGTGGAACTACTTACTTCTGCTATTGAAGAGGAGATGGAGCCCTTTGTCCTTGCATGTTCTCCCTAGATTATGCAGTTCAGTTCAGTTCAGTTCAGTTGTTCAGTTGTGTCTGACTCTTTGTGACCCCATGAATCGCAGCACGCCAGGCCTCCCTGTCCATCACCAACTTTCAGAGTTTACTCAAACTCACGTCCATTGAGTCAGTGATGCCATCCAGCCATCTCATCCTCTGTCGTCCCCTTCTCCTCCTGCCCCCAATCCCTCCCAGCATCAGAGTCTTTTCCAATGAGTCAACTCTTCCATGAGGTGGCCAAAGTACTGGAGTTTCAGCTTTAGCATCATTCCTTCCAAAGAACACCCAGGACTGATCTCCTTTAGAATGGACTGGTTAGATCTCCTCGCAGTCCAAGGGACTCTCAAGAGTCTTCTCCAACACCACAGTTCAACAGCATCAATTCTTCAGCGCTCAGCTTTCTTCACAGTCCAACTCTCACATCCATACATGACCACTGGAAAAACCATAGCCTTGACTAGACGGACCTTTGTTGGCAAAATAATGTCTCTGCTTTTGCAGTTAATCAGCAGTAAAACTTCGAGTTAAAGATGGCAAACAGAGCCAGGAAAGAAAGTGAAACTTGTCTTGGATAATGCAATAATCTAGTGATGGAACTGAAGGAAATAAATGTATTGGCTAACTCACTGTCTTATATTGAGACTGCTTGGAGCATTTGTTTGATTAGTATTTAGGTTTCTGATTTCTACTTCTGTGGTACTTTCATTAAAGAATTATGTTGCTGTTATTGTTTTAAAAAATTAAGATGTTTAGTATGGCAATAAATTTATTTATATCCAAGAAGTAAGTAGCCAAATAAGAGGAAAATTCAGTTTTAGAGTTTTGTTTTCATTTACTGGAGAGCATATGCAGATAGTATCCTTACAAAAACATGTAGTCATTTAAAGATTCAGCCTCTTTATTTAACAGCCCTACTTTGCATTTGAACACTTTATAGATATAACAAACGTTGCTTTTTTTTTTTTTTAACAAATTTTTATTTCTTTATTTATGGCTGCACTGGGTCTCCGTTGCTGCGTGCAGGCTTTCTCTAGTCGCGGGGCTCCTCTGCAGTTGCGGTGCACAGGCTTCTCACTGCAGTCTGTCTCCTGCAGAGCGCGAGCTCGAGGGCGCGCAGCTTCAGGAGCTGCGGCTTGTGGGTTCCAGGGCATGGGCTCAGTCATTGTGGCACAGGCGCCTATTTGCCCCATGGCATGTGGAATCGCAGACCAGGGATCACACCCATGTCCCCTGCATTGGCAGGCAGATCCTTAACCGCTAGACCATCAGGGAAGTCCAAAGTGTTGCTTTTTATTGGACATATTTTTGAGAGTAATATAGCCTTCAGTTTTGGGAATACACCTTTTATGTTGGAGCATGCTTGAGTATAGTTGAGAAAATGTAGTAAGATGAATTATTATTTAGTATTATAAAATGTTGCACACAGGTAATACTTAGGGTATTTTTATTTTCATCAGGCTAGATGACTTGCAAGTCTTCCTGCCATGAACACATAGAAATTTGGGGTTGAACATATTTTTAAAATCCTTTTGAATGAAAAGATGATATCACAAGAAAGAAAAGGAAATATCCCAGGACCAAAAATGAAACAAGACAACAGAGTAATACATTCGTGAGCTGACACTGGAGCTGCCCTAGGGCATATTGTCCATTTTAATACTTGAGTGTTAATACCACAGAGAAAGAAGGAAAAGCCTCATATATGAAGCAGGAGTTAGAACTGACATCTCTACAGAAATCTAGGACTCTCAGAAAAATAGTACACTAGAATAAAAAATCTATCCATCAATATAGGAGAACCTTTCTATCTCAGCCTGGGCTCCAGATGAGAAAAAAGTCTCCCTTTTTTCAGATAAGGATGTATCTGCTCCTTGTGCAGGCTTGGTGCTTAATTTATATTTATTGCATTACTAGGTACACCTAAGCTCAGAAATTAACATAAAAGTTGTATAGAGTTGGTGATATTTCTGAGTCAACTTGCAGAAGCCAAAGCAAGAATCTCTTTGGAAGGACCATCTCTTTACCCAGGCAAAACTTCCCAGATAAAGCCTTACAGAAGAGGACCTCACAATACAAAGTTACAAAACAGTTGTGTTAAAATCAACAAACAGAACAATGGCTGATTAGTCATTCAAGAATTTAGGTAATAAAAAGACCTATAAAAAACTATAATGAGTTTGGTTATAAACATTGAGGACACAAATGGATGAATAAAAATAAAACAAAGTAGAAAAGAAAAATTTGAAGAGACAGAGAAGTTTTCATAATGAAAAATATATCTCTTGAAATTGTATGCTCGGTGGACAAAATATACAGCAGATTAGACATAGCCGAAAAGACATAAGTGAATGGAAAAATTATCTGGAATGCATCAAGAAGAGATTTCAAAAAGGTAACATAAAAATGATATTCAGAGACATGGAGTTTAGAATAAGAAAGTCGAAATACATCCAACAGGATTCTCCTAAAGAGACTATAAAACAACTGGGAAAGAGACAAAATTTGAAGAGATAATGGCAATAATTTTCCAAACCTAATAAAATAAATAAATCTTCATATTGAGACATACAGTGCATCCCAAATTGGAGACATAAAAAAAAATCCATGTCTAGATGCACTGTAATAAAATTGTAAAACACAAGAGTCAAAGAGAAAATATTTAATGCATTCAGAGGAAAAGAGATAGATAATATATAAAGGAATCACATTTAGACTGTCTCTGAATTTATAACAACAACGAAAATTTACAATAACAACAAAGGCCATAAGACAATGAATAATATCTTCAAAATGCTAAGAGAAAGTAACCACCAATCAAGAGCTGTGTATACAGCTACCTTATCACACAAGAGTGAGGGGGAAATGGAAACGTTTTCTGACAAACAGAATTTTCTACTGATAGATCCTTAGTGAAAGATGAAATCAAACCCAGAAGGAAGAATTGAGACGAAGGACAGATTGGGAAACAAATAAGCATATGAGTGAGTCTACAAAAGAACTGACATGAAACAACAGCAGCAATTTATTGGGGGTATAAAAGCATGATAAATCTAAAATATTGGAAATAGGTGTCGCTATATGGCAAGCTGATCTGATATGGCAAGCGGGAGGTGATTATTCAGAGTTAAACTGTTCTAAGTTCCTTTGGTGTGTTAAGGAGGCAGAGAAGATGCTGATTAACTTTAGATTCTGTTAACTATTCATGTCAGAATTTTAAGAATAACGACTAAAGTTGATTGAATTTATGTTTTGTTAGATATTCCTGTTATTTAATTAAAACAAAACAAAACAAAAACTCTGAAGAGTTACTGCTAAACCTGGTACAACTTCCAAATTTAAAAAGTGTGGGAGTTGGGGCAAGAAGGCAGGAATGTAATAGAGAAAATTCAATCAATTTAGTAGAATTCAGGAAAGGAAAGAAGAAATAAAGAGAGAAAAGAAAAAAAGAAACAGGATAAAAGGAAAGCACAAAATAATACGATAGAAATAACCCCCGATATGTTAGTAATTATAATAAATGTGTAATGTTTAACTAAAGAAATTATTAGACTGAATTTTTAAAAAATGTAGTTCTATGTTTCTTATACAAGACAACTATATGTTCTTATGCATGCATGTTCAGTTGTGTCCTACTTTTAGTGACTCCATAAACTGAAGCCTGCCAAGTTCCTCTGTCCACTGAACTTTCCAAGCAAGAATACTGAAGTAGGTAGCCATTTCCTTCTCCAGGGGATCTTCCCGATGCAGGGATCGAATCCATGCCTCCTGTGTCTCTTACATTCGCAGGCAGATTCTTTACCACTGAGCCACCTGAGAAGCCCCATAATATTCTTTTTTTACCCATATATTCTTATACATGTAAATTATTGCAGATTAAAAGCAAAAGAATAATAAAAAATAGTTGGTAACTATATTATTATTGGATGAAATAGACTTCAAGGAAAAAGCATCATTAGGGAGAAGACACAGATGGACACAGGGCGTGGGGCCAGACATTTGAAGATCTGCCACATGATATGGAAGAGAGACTGCACATCTGAAACACACTCTTATTATTTTGTATGGTTCAAAAGGACAGAACCTGTAAGTGAAAAGCATAGGGAGGCAGGTATTGACTCAGTGTGTTGGAAGGAATTTTCTAAGTTAGCGCTCTGAAATGAAATGCATTTGTCCCTGAAGGTCTTTAGGCTGAAGTGGTGGGGGAGCTGTGGAGGGGATGCGTGGGCTGAGTTAGATGGATGGTTTCCGAGCCAGACTATGCATTGAAATCACCTTGAGAGCTTTTGAAGAACACACATTCCAGTGCCTCTTCCAGACATAAGTTGATCCTATATCCTAGGACTCTGCCTTTTTGAAATATTCCCAGGTGATTCTGACATAGCCAGTTCAGAATAGGTCAATAGAACAACATTTGAGAACCACTGGCCAGATGACCTCTGAAGTTCCCATGGACTGTAGTATTTGATAGTTTAAATAATCCCTTTGTAGACATTTACCTGTGAACTGGGAGTATTACTAGAAAACCGGAGAGGTAGAATTATTGTTCCCAGGGTACAGAAGAATCATGGAGGCTAATCATATCTGTGAAATTAGATGTCACTTGGTGAAGAGCCTAAGTGCTTTCTCCACTGTTCACAAGCTTTTCAGTAAATTCTGATGAAGATGATGGATATGGACATATTTTCTGCTCAGAACAAATGGCCCAATAGGCCAACACAGCTTATAGTTTACATCTCCAACATCCTCAGACTTCATGTAACTGGACTCTGTTACAATTCTACAGCTGCAGAGCAGTGTGTCTAAACTTTTCATATGCATGCACATCACCCAGGAAGTTTAGTAAAATTCAGATTCTGATTTAGCTAGACTTGGCTGGAACCCAGGATAATAAGTTTCTAACAAAGCTCTCTATCTGCTCAACTTACTACTAGGCATTCAGGAACTTTCTCTTTAGACAAGAGAAAGAGGGAGGCGCTTCTGGTTTTCCAAAGACCTCCTTTAGGCTAGATTATCATTTTGTTAGTATCTCTGTGAGTGAATAAGGAGACGAGGAGGCTGAATGTGCAGTATGCTGACTGGATTAGGCAACAGGGCATGGGAGTTGATATAAAAAGTCCAAAGTCGAGAATGGTGACAGCTTGAAAACTTAAATATTATGTCTACACATAAAACAGGATCACTGTAAGGACACAAAGACCTACCTGGCCTGTAAGAGGACCAGAAAATTCTGGTCTCAGAGTGGATTTTTTGTTTCATTTTGATCTGCTTGTTTTTGTTTTCTAAGTTTTCATCCTTTCATAAGTCACTTAATCTTTGAGAAACTGTTTTGTCTACAACTGAGATCTACAAACTAGGACTTTTGTGTGCTTTGTAACTTTTTTTTAATTTAGGTAAAATTTATATAACATTAAATTAACCACTTTGAGCGACTCAGTGGCATTTATTCCAATGTTATATGACCATCATCTCTGTCTAGTTCCAGGATATTTCCCTCTCTCCAAAAGAAAACCCATACCCGTTAAACAGTCCCTGCCTTTTCCCACCTCCCCTCAGTCTCACACAATCGCAAATCATGGATTGACCCATCCTGAGTATTTCATATACGAGGAGTCACTGTAACGTGTGACCTCTAATGTCTGGCTCTTTTTACTTGGCAGAATGTTTTCCAGATTCCTTCATGATGCATCAGTACTTCATTCCTTTAAGGATTAGGGTTAATAATACTCCATCATGTACAAATACCACCTTTTGTTTTTCCATTCATGTGTTGATGGATGTATGTTAATAATCGTATGTTAGGATTATTTCCACTTTTGGTTATTGTGAATAATACTCTGTGAATATTGTGTATAAGTGTTTGAATACTTGGTTTCATAATTTTTATATATATATATATATTTATTTGGCTCTGCTGGGTCTTAATTGCAACACTCAGGATCTTCAATATTTGTTGTTGCAGGCGCAAGTTCTTCAGTTGTGACAAGCAGACTCTTAGTTGCTGCATGTGGGATCTAGTTCCTTGACCAGGGATCAAACCCAGGCCCCTTGCATTGGAAGCACAGAGTTTTAGCCACTGAACCACCAGTGAAGTCCCCATAATTGGTTATTTTTAAATGCATCATCTCACGTAGTTTTCACATTGGGTTGAAAAGAGATTAGTATTTTACTGACAAGAAACCAGCTCCAAGGGACTTACCCAAGGTTCACAGGCAGTAAGGAGCCCAGAAACTTAAAGCTTCTGATGAGAAGTCCATACTCTTTTAAGCTATACCGTCGCTGGCTCTGCTGTCTTGACAGTCAAAAAGGAAGATGTGTATAAAAATGATCAGCGGGCTGTAAAGCCTAGATGTATAAGTTGGTGTTGATAGTCGGTATTCAACTGATGCTACAGGAACAGTTTCCTGCTCGCGAGGTCAGCGCACACTGTCTCTATTATGGCCAGAAGAGAGATTTTAGAATTGCAAAAGGTATAACAGAGTGGTTGGACACCAGCAAAGGAGTTTGACAAGGCTGTCACATCTGTTCAATATTTCTCCTGAAATAAGCATGGGTATTGCTGTTGATGCTTGCCGTAGTGGTATTAAGGTTGGCAGAAGGAGATGATGTAATCTGGAGCAGACTGATGACATCCTGGCTGCTGAGTCTGTGGTTTCTGTGCTCAGAAAACTAGGACCTTAGACGAGGGATGATTTAGACGCTGATCATGGCAGCCAAGAGGCAGAATATTTTAGTGGCAGTGCAAACTGCAAGTGAAGAGAAAAAGAGAGAGAAGGGTTATGCTGCCGTGAGTTGTCGATAGGTAGTGAGATCTGTGGCCCTCTGACCTATAAAAGAGAGAGCAGGGACTTCCTGTGTGTCCAATGGTTAGGGCTCAGGCTTCACTTGCAGGGGGCACAGGTTTCATTGCTGGTCAGGGAACTAAGGTCACGCAAGCCATGTGGCACGGCTGAAAAATTTAAAAATCAAAGAGGGAGCAGATGGCCTAGGCAGCATTCATGAAGATGAGGCACAGAGAACCGTGTGTCTACTGGGGAGCTGGTTGGCTTCATGTGATCGCACCTCTGGTCCATTCTTAATTCTAATCTAGTCCCAGGATCTGATTAGTATGAAATAGCTGTGAGCTGAGCCTCAATTTACAGACTTTTACCAAAAGAGAAGATGAAGATCCGCATAGAAATGTGGCTACTGTCAAGCTGAGTTAGACCCAGAGTGATGACGACGATATCTCGTGAAGAAGAAGAATGACAAGAGGCTGGAAGAAGGCATCATCTGTTTCCAGAATCCCGGAACACTTCCTTCTGAAATAACTCATTCTGTGTGTCTTGATTTCCTGACAAGTAAATCTTGAAGAACAGAACCGGCATTTATCAGGGCCAATACTACTACATGTGGGTCTCTGGAAGGATTAGTGGTGGGGTTTTTGAAATCTGAAGAAATCATTGCTATATGAGGGTTCTTAGAATCTTCCTTGAAAATCGAAATCTGTTTTTATATGACATAGATTTTTATGGTTATGAAATGAATACTGTTCATTGTGGAAAACTTACTGAAATATGGAAAAGAGGAAAAAGTCATGCAAATTTTTTCAATTTAGGAATAGTCAATTAACATTTATCATTTCTTCTTCCACCATTTTGTCTATATTTACTTTTATATAATTGGGTGCTTATTTTAGGTTCAATTGGTTTCATGCTTTAAAAAAAAAAAAATCACTTAATTGTACATATATTTCTGGCTACTTCTCTGGATCCAAGGGTCATTCTAGGGGTTGTTTCCTATAGGCTTTTTATACGATTCCCTTAGAGCAGAGGAAAATCAGAGCCTAGAATTATTTATCCTTTCTAGATAGGAAGCAGCTCAGATTTTTGAGCAAACCACTCTCTGACGTAGTGTGCAGCTGCTTGTTTTCTCTGAATGCCTAAGACAGTGGTGAGCCTGTGGTGAATTTCAGGTTCCTTTGGAAACCATAATCTGAAAAGCTATTTCTACTTTGCAGAATTATGTAGAGGTAACCATGGGAAGAGAATTTCCCAGATGGCTCACTGGTAAAGAATCTCCTTGCCAATGCAGGAGACGCAGGAGACAGAGGTTTAGTCCCTGGGTCAGGAAGATCCCCTAGAGGAGGAAATGGCAACTCACTCCAGTGTTCTTGCTTGGGAAATCCTATGGACAGAGGAACCTGGCGGGCCACAGTCCACAGGGTCACAAAGAATCAGACACGACTAAGCTACTTAGCATGCGTGCGCATGCGCACGCACACACACACACACACACACACACACACACACACACACACTCTGGGAAGAGGACCACATGGTACCCTTACAGTGTGGTGGAAAACTGTGGCCTAGGGTGGGGGCAGGTGTGGGGCTGGAGGTGGGAGGGGGACCAAAAAACCCAAACTAGCCGCCTTAGGCTACAGGAGATCTAGAAATTACTCTGGGAAGTCCTTTTCTTTCCTTCTGCTGGTCTAGCGCCTAAGCACATTTTCAAGTCCATTGAGTCTCATTTTCTCCTGTAAAATCTCCTGCATCTCTCTCTCTCTTTATCTCCCCACTTTTTACTTCCAGTCTTCCAGTTTAGACCTCACAGCCTGGCTCTTTGCTCATAAACTGGTTCAAGATGCTCCCCAATTCTAAGCATTTCCTATGGCCAGTTAGTTAGCCTCCACTTCCTGTCTCTTGGAACTCCCTCCTAAACTCCACTCCCCACAACCCCTGTGAGGGAAGCCAGGCACCTGACTCCCCTGAGACCACCTCCTTCTGTGGAAATAGAGTAATGCTGACCAGCCCTCAGCTTCCTCTCATTTCAGCCCAAATGCCAGTCATCACCATCTGTGACATTCCAGTCCCAGCATATGGCACATGGAGGTGGACCAGGGCTTCAGTTCTGTGGATCTAGTTGAGCTGTGCACTCATCCCCAGATATCTGAGCCACCCCAGCTGAAGTCCCAGTCACCATCGAACAGAACACATCACCCAGGTGAGTCCTGCTCCAATTCCTGACCCATAAGATAGAAAAAGACTCTGTGGACCTTTTATCAGTGCTTCTTAAACTTTGCTGTGCTCAAATCACCAAGGGTCTTGTTAAAATGAAGGTTTTGACTCATTAGGCCTGGGGTGGAGCCTGATACTCTATTCTTTAACAAGCACCCAGGTAATAATGCTGTTGCTGTTTTGTGGATCATATTTTGAGTAGAAAAATGGACTGAGGAGTGAAGTGCACCTTCAGGGCATATTACAGGTGCATTTGTACAATTTTTCAAAGGGCTTTCACATCTAGATTGATTCATCAAACAGTTTAATAAGTTGAGAAGTATCTGCCATTAAGACAGTCAATTTATAGCAGAGTTTCTTCAAGTGTGGCCTCTGGATCCACTTGCATCCATATCACCTGGATTGTATTGCATCTTAGTCTGGGGGAGTCAGAATAGGAGGGTCAGGAACCACCATTTCCAACAAGATCTCCAGGTAATTCTTAAACACTTTCAAAGGCCAGAACTACTGGTAAAGTAGAAAGGGGACTTAATTAAGAGAAGAACTGGCTTTTAGTTCTGAAAGTGAAAGTGAAGGCACTCAGTTGTGTCTGATTCTTTGCGACCCTATGAACTGGAGCCCGCCAGGCTCCTCCATCCATGGGATTTTCCAGGCAAGAATACTGGAGTGGGTTGCCA
This sequence comes from Bos indicus, assembly GCF_029378745.1. NCBI lineage: Eukaryota > Metazoa > Chordata > Mammalia > Artiodactyla > Bovidae > Bos > Bos indicus. The sequence goes on along the minus strand of NC_091769.1, from coordinate 9,078,345 downwards.
TTTCCTTCTCTATTTAGTTCTGATTTGGGGTCCTAATGGCGAGATAAGCACCTCTTCTTTCTGGGTCTCAGTGTCCGCATCTCTCACCTGGGGACAGGTTGCTGAACAGTAACCGTTTCTGTCTTTGATGTGGTGTGCATCCTGCAATTCCTCCTCCAGGCCAACTCAGTGTCTCCCTCTCATGTCCTCTCTGCACACTGAAGCTTGGAGAGCACATCTTCTGCCCCAAAGAGGACATCTGTGTCCGGCACCACCTTCTTCCCCGCTGCCTTCCTTGGTTCACCGAAAGGAGGTATGATCAGAAAGCACGTAATGGGGAAAGTGCCGTTTTATTCTTAAATATTTTAAAAAGCAAATATTAGGGTAGGAGCCAGTGTCTCCTCCAAGTAACACATATGTGCCTTCGACATTGTAAATAAACTTAAATCATTTCTTAAATTATAAGTTTTAAATGGCAAATGCGCAGCCTGGAAGGTTTCCTCTTGCCTTGAGCACCACTGGGTAAATGTGTTCATGACTGAATTAGCAGACCTTTGATTTTAAAAGGACTTTTCCGTGATCTTTTATGGTAGATTAAAAAGCAATTTACTAATTTACAGTTCATAGAAATTTGGTGCCCTCCTTGAGTTTTGTACATCAATTCTGCACTAACAAATGTGACTCAAGCTCCAAATGTTTCATCTGGGGGCAGCAGGTGTCACACACAACCTTAAGCTCACAGTCACGTCATCAGTAAAACTATTTTGTGACCTCCTTCTTCCTGCTCAGCAGAAGCCCCTCTTAGGAATCCCTTAACCTGTAGTCATCAGCCAAGAGTCTGTAGTCAATGTGGGGGAGGTTTAACCAGCAGGCCTGGCGGGACCACCTTACTTGTTTGCCCATCTTTTCTCTATTCTCTTTATTATAGTGAGTAATCACAGTTGTAAGACGATTAGGTGACCAATATTTTATATAGGATGGATGAACAACAAGGTCCTACCGTACAGCACAGGGAACTATGTTCAGTATCCTGAGACAAGCCATAATGGAAAAGAATATGAAAAAGAATGTGTATATAGATACAGATATGTAAAACTTGATCACTTTGCTATAAGCAGAAATTAATACAACATTGTAAATCAACTATATTTCTGTAAAATTGAAAAAAAGAAAGACAATTAGAAAATGGGGTCACCTAAGGGCTCTCCCTCCTGGGCATGGCTCTCTAGCAACCCAGAGGACTAGTTCCAGAGTGTAGACACCCAGTATGTTCCACTGCTACGACTAATTCACTTCAGTCGCGTCCAACTCTGTGCGACCCATAGACGGCAGCCCACCAGGCTCCCCCGTCCCTGGGATTCTCCAGGCAAGAACACTGGAGTGGGTTGCCATTTCCTTCTCCAATGCATGAGAGTGAAGTCGCTCAGTCGTGTCTGACTCTTCGAACCCCATGGACTGCAGACCACCAGGCTCCTCCGCCCGTGGGATTTTCCAGGCAAGAGTACTGGAGTGGGGTGCCATTGCCTTCTCTGAGTATGTTCCAACATGCTGATAATAGTAGAAGTAGTAGTAGTAAATACAGGTAGGGTACTTACTGTGTGCCAGTTGTTAGCTTATTTAATCCTCACAACAACCCTGAATTCACACCATTTTTAATGCTTATTTTTTATAATTGAATAAACTGAGACGTAGGTGAAATACTTTCCCAAGTTCTCAGAAGCAGTAAACAGTGGAGCTGAGATGCAAACTTAAGAGGTTTGGCTCCAGATCTTATGCTTACAGCCATTATGCCTCCCTGCCCCCTCGCTCATGGCCAGGAGGCCTTTTCCACATGCACCTGCTCAGTTTCAGTCTGGTGGTTGGTTTTCCAAAAGGAAGTAGATATTACTTACACTGGGGCCAGGTAGCCAAAGGCAGCAGAGGAATGCTTTTAAAATTCAACACACATGGAGGAAATATCAGACATCGTGACCCCCTCCCTTTCTCCCTTTCAAATTTAACTGCAAACTATATCTCAGATTTTGACAAGTCAACTCAAGACTATAACAAGTGAAACTGAGAGTGTCAAGCTACTGATGGAGAATTGAGCATTTTCCTTGGTTCTTATGAATGAGTCTGGCTTGTTTGGAGTTGATCAAAGCCCCTTGGCCTGCTGACAGCCTTCCGTGGAAGGAAGACGGCTGATGGAAGGTGCTGGGTTTGCCTTCCCTATAGCGGCAGAGTTGGGGGCTATCGTTATAGACTGGGTGTTCTCCTGGCTTTCTCAGGGAGTTGCCAACATGGAGGGAATTAGTATCATCATCAGAAAGCGGAAGAAAGAGCTGACCTGAAACAGTTCAAAGGAAGGCATTGGAAGAGGGGAGGGATGGAGATGTTCAGCCTAAATGCGGACTCTGACACTCCCTATGACAAGCAAAGCCACAGTCAACCCAAAGTTATCCATCCAGAACACTCTGAAAAAATCACGTCTTTAAATTGGGAAATAATATAGAGCCAGGTATGCTTATTCACACGCTTTTTTTTTCCTGAGGCCCCCCTCCTCCAATTCACACAGGTTATTTTCTTGGGCTCCAAAATCACTGCAGATGGTGACTGCAGCCATGATATTCAAAGATGGTTGCTCCTTGGAAAAAAAGCTATGACCAACCTAGACAGCATATTAAAAAGCAGAGACATTACTTTGCCAACAAAGGTCCCTCTAGTCAAAGCTATGGTTTTTCCAGTAGTCATGTAAAGATGTGACAGTTGGACCATAAAGAAAGCTGAACACTGAAGAATTGATGCTTTTGAACTGTGGTATTGGAGAAGCCTCTTGAGAGTCCCTTGAACTGCAAGGAGATCAATCCAGTCAATCCTAAAGGAAACCAGTCCGAAATATTCATTAGAAGGACTGATGCTGAGACTGAAACTCCAATACTTTGGCTACCTGATGCAAAGAACTGACTTATTGGAAAAGACCCTGATGCTGGGAAAGATTGAAGGCGGGAGGAGAAGGGGACGACAGAGGATGAGATGGTTGGATGGCATCACAGGTTCGATGGACATGAGTTTGAGCAAACTCCAGGAGTTGGTGATGGACGGGGAAGCCTGGCATGTTGCAGTCTATGGGGTCGCAAAGAGCTGGACACGACTGAGTGACTGAACTGACTGACTGTGCTTATTCACTGCCTTGTCCAGGCCTTCTTCTTTTTAAAAAATTATTTATTTGTCTGGCCGTGCTGGGTCTTGGTTGTGGCCCGTGAGAGCTTTAGTTGCAGCACGCAGGCTGTAGGATCTAGTTCCCCAGTGAGGGAGGGAATCCACCCTGCATGAGAGTGCACTGGGTAGGCGGAGTCTTAGCCACTGGACCCCAGAGAAGTCCACAGGTCTTCTTAACCTGGCATATCTGTTGAAAGACAAACGCTTTGTTCCAAAGGCAGTTGCTTCACAATTGCTGAGTAGGAATGAGTAGGAGAAATACCTGGAAATTGGGATTCAAATTTCATAGCCTCTTGTCATCCTTGAGTGTTCTAGTCCATTTTCGTCTCAATTTTGCATTTCCCTTTTATCCTTCTCCCACCATGGAATGGCAGTTTGGGAAGCAAGTTATGCAGCTTTTCTGTGGCAATGGAGCACCCCCCTGGGTGGGGAGAGACAGGGCGAAGTAACCTCAGGTCGTGGGGGAGCCCGGAAGGCTGGAGGCTTTGTTCTTAAAGATGTCAGGGCCCCATAAATAACGTGACGGCTCCAGCAACATGCCTCGTAGACTCCTAGCACCTCCTTTTCTTAAGCCATTCCTAGATCTTGGCCAATCCAGTGTGTCCAAGCCCTTTGGGAAGGTTAGAATGTAGGCCTGGGGAGTTGGAGTCTGGTCTCCTCTTAGGAGGAAAATAGGTCAATCCTCATCCCAATTCCCAAGAAGGGTCATACTAAAGAATGTGCTAACCTCTGGATGTGGGGAGAGAGCAGATTAGCCAAGATGGTGTGCGCTCAGGCTCTCTCGTCCTGTGGCCTCTCTCTTGCCCCATGTTTTGTAAATAATGACTATGTAACAGCTGAGATCATTTATAGCACTATACATGGGCGTCATGAGGGACTCACTTGGTCACGGGTTTTGTGTGCAGTGCGGATATGTGAGCTCCACCCATAAAGTGGCGGGAATTGCTGCTGCGTCACATCTGTGTCCACTGGATCGGCTGCAGGAGGAGAGGATATAGTGCAAGGACTGCTCCAGCCGCTGCGTCATCCAGGAGAGAGGTCGAGTGTGGTTATGTTGTGTTATGTTATGTCCATTGCTACCCCTGCTGTGCTGGCTAGAAGAGAATAAACGTGTCTGCAGTTCCTACGGCTTTCGTATTCTTCTGGCCTCTTAGCTTGTGTCTTGCCTCCCCTGGGTTCAGAGAACAGTGCAGATGTACTCCTTTTCCAATTTGGAACCAGTCTGTTCCATGTATATTGTCATCCTGCTTATTTAACTTATATGCAGAGTACATCATGAGAAATGCTGGGCTGGATGAAGCACAAGCTGGAATAAGGATTGCCAGGAGAAATATCAATAACCTCAGATATGCAGATGATACCACCCTTATGGCCTCTAAAGAACTAAAGAGCCTCTTGATGAAAGTGAAAGATGAGAGTGAAAAAGTTGGCTTAAAACTCAACATTCAGAAAACTAAGATCATGGCATCTGGTCCCATCACTTCATGGCAAATAGATGGGGAAACAATGGAAACAGTGACAGACTTTATTTTGGGGGGCTCTAAAATCACTGCAGATGGTGACTGCAGCCATGAAATTCAAAGATGCTTGCTCCTTGGAAGAAAAGCTATGACCAACCTAGACAGCATATTAAAAAGCAGAGATATTACTTTGCCAACAAAGGTCCGTCCAGTCAAAGCTATGGCTTTCCCAGTAGTCATGCATGGATGTGAGAGCTGGACTATAAAGAAAGCTAAGTGCTGAACACTGGATTGGAAGAAACACAAGCTGGAATCAAGATTGCTGGGAGAAATATCAATAACCTCAGATATGCAGATGACACCACCCTTATGGCAGAAAGTGAAGAGGAACTAAAAAGCCTCTTGATGAAAGTGAAAGTGGAGAGTGAAAAAGTTGGCTTAAAGCTCAACATTCAGAAAACGAAGATCATGGCATCCGGTCCCACCACTTCATGGGAAATAGATGGGGAAACAGTGGAAACAGTGTCAGACTTTATTTTGGGGGGCTCCAAAATCACTGCAGATGGTGATGGCAACCATGAAATTAAAAGACGCTTGCTCCTTGGAAGGAAAGTTATGTCCAACCTAGATAGCGTATTGAAAAGCAGAGACATTGCTTTGCCAACAAAGGTCCGTCTAGTCAAGGCTATGGTTTTTCCTATGGTCATGTATGGATGTGAGAGTTGGACTGTGAAGAAGGCTGAGCGCTGAAGAATTGATGCTTTTGAACTGTGGTGTTGGAGAAGACTCTTGAGAGTCCCTTGGACTGCAAGGAGTTCCAACCAGTCCATTCTGAAGGAGATCAGCCCTGGGATTTCTTTGGAGGGAATGATGCTGAAGCTGAAAGTGCAGTACTTTGGCCACCTCATGCGAAGAGTTGACTCATTGGAAAAGACTCTGATGCTGGGAGGGATTGGGGGCAAGAGGAGAAGGGGACGACAGAGGATGAGATGGCTGGATGGCATCACTGACTCGATGGACATCAGTCTGGGTGAATTCCGGGAGTTGGTGATGGACAGGGAGGCCTGGCGTGCTGCGATTCATGGGGTCGCAAAGAGTCGGACACGACTGAGCAACTGAACTGAACTGAACTGAAGTCCTGAAGAATTGATGCTTTTGAACTGTGGTATTGGAGAAGACTCTTGAGAGTCCCTTGGACTGCAAGGAGATCCAACCAGTCCATCCTAAAGAAAATCAGTCCTGAATATTCATTGGAAGGACTGATGCTGAAGCTGAAACTCCAATACTTTGGCCACCTGATGCAAAGAGCTGACTCATTTGAAAAGACCCTGATGCTGGGAAAAATTGAAGGCGGGAGGAGAAGGGGACGACAGAGGATGAGATAGTTGGATGCCGTCACCGACTCCACGGATACGAGTTTGAGCAAACTCTGGGAGTTGGTGATGGAGAGGGAGGCCTGGTGTGCTGCAGTCCGTGGGGTTGCAAAGGGTCAGACACGACTGAGCAACTGAACTGAGTAATATACCACCAGAAGCAGGACTGGGGCAAGGCAGGGAGATGACTGCTTTAGAACCGATAGAAATCATGCTTTTTCCAATTTTCCAGGTGCTAAAAAAAGAGAGTCTAGACTCGGATTTGCCCCCTTCATTAGTTTTTCGATTGCCTCTGTATTTCTCCCCATTATCCTTATATCATTGCTAGAGAGAGGAAATTGAAATGGCTGTTGTTCCTCATGTGTGCAACTGTTTCTTTTCCCTTTGTTTTTTAAAAGTTGACGCCACTTCTGCCCAAACTGTGCCTTGCTCTGTCCTCTGCCCCTTCTTCCCTTCTCACCCATGGTCTCATCCTTTTCTCTCTGGTTTCTCCTCCACCTTTGCCAGTCTGGCCCTCCCCTCCCTGCTTTTAGCTCTCCCCGTACCCTCCTCTCCTCATCCTTCCTTTACTCCTTATTTCCACAAATTAACATATTATGAGCATTAACTGGCAGCTACCCTGAGAAGAGAGGAGGTGGGGGTCGGGGGAGGAAAACATTACCGCCAGGTTTGAACTAATTCCTGCTGCCAGCCCTGAGTCCCGTGGCATTTGCCATGGGTGTGAAATTGCAATAAGCAAGGGTCCGTGCTTATGTTTCTAACCTTTCCTCTGTTGGTGCTGGAGACACGCATTGAATGTTGAACAGTCATCCATGCTGTCCCCTTTTCAGGGTATCACCTATCCTTTTGAAAGAGAATTGAGAGAAGCTCAGACTGGCCGTGAGGGGAGGACGAGGGAAGTGTCTAGAAATACAGCAGGTAAATAGTAATTTCTTTTATTGAAAGAAATTTAGCATCTGAGTAATGAGCTGCTTCAAAATGAGACATTAATTTTGTAAGAATTTACCTGGAGCATAGATAGACAGTAGATAAATAGAAGGGCTTCCCTGGTGGCTCAGACAATAAAGAATCTGCCCGCAATGCAGAGACCCTGGTTCGACCCCTGGAGAAGGAAATGGCTACCCACTCCAGTATTCTTGCCTGGAGAATCCCATGGACAGAGGAGCCTGGTAGGCTATAGTCCATGGGGCTGCAAAAAGATAGATAAATAAAGATATTTATATCATTCAGAATTATAGAAGAAAATGTTTCTAAAATCACCCTACATTCTTTTAAAAGGGATGAAGCATTGAGAATGGTGAGAAAGAAGAGGTTCAAATAAGGATAAAAATGCAGCTTTTGACATCATTCCCACCTGTCTTAGCAGTGCGTATTCTTCGTCTCCACATGTAGCGTTCATTAAGCAGATGTTCTCTGTAGTCTGCGGGCACTCAGTACTTGAAGGAAAAGAATCTTTTATAGCATCCAGTCTCATGACACACAATACCTGTAATACATGTCGGCTGTAACTCTGGGCCAGGCCCTGTGTTCATGTTTATAAATATTATCTTATCCCACCCTGAGACCAGCCCTATGAGGAAAGTAAAATGATCACCCTGTTTTTGAGAAGGGGAAACAGCCTTGAGAGGTTAAGTAAAATGCCAACGTCACAGTGGTGGCCATGTATTCGGGTTTTTAGCAGATGCCTTGATTTCTTCATCTTTTGGTTTTCTTTAAATTGCTTGAAGGTATTCCACACCCAATCCAGCTACCCAGTGCCACCCTTGAAGACTGGCAGACAGGCTGCTTACGCTGCCTTTCACATGTCACCAGGTTCAAGGCGGGGGCTCTTGTTTGCTTTCTAGCTCTCAGCAAACAGATCAGGGAATCTAAAGCAAGTGTTTTCTTCCTTTAAGAACTTGGCGGAAAGTTGAATTCTGGTTATTTTCAAACCTATTCCTATCCCATTTGCCCAATCTTGGTCACACAGCCCATCCCTGGCTTCAAAGGAGGCTGGGAGATACAGTGCTGTGCTTGGGGGCTGCTGGGGTATTGTCTCTTGCTAAAGGAAGGTGATTATGGGCGAGGGAAGAGGACAGCCCGTCACCAGGCCATTAACAGACTCTATCAGAGTGCTGGCCTGAAATTTTTCCTTATAAAAAACACCAAGATTTACTCAAATAGTATAAACAGGTCTTAGAAGGATCCTTCAGGGACTTAGTCAATTTTCAAGCTATGTATACTTGGCCATGAAATATTATCAAGCATCAAGGACCTCTACTTGGGTCCAAGCTTTGTGACCTTGGACACACTACTGATAATTATTTTCTCTCAGCTTATTTTCTCATCTGTAATTTTGTCCTGATAATACCAGCCCTAACTGTTGGTAAGGATAAGGATTAAATGTAATAGCTGAAGAAAGATCCTGGCACAGAATATTTGCTCAAAATTATGCCTCTTTATTACAGTTCAGTCAATAAGTTTTTAATACTTTTTGATAGGAGAAAAGAGAAGGCAGAAGTGGGAAATTTGTGTACAGAGGTGAGCTGAAAGTGAAAAGTGAAAGTGAAATCGCTCAGTCCTGTCCAACTCTGCAACCGTATGGACTGTAGCCCACCAGGCTCCTCCGTCCATGGGATTTTCCAGGCAATAATACTGAAGTGGGCTGCCATTTTCTTCTCAGGGGATCTTCCCAACCCAGGGATAGAACTCAGGTCTCCTGCATTGCAGGCATATTCTTTAGCCTCTGAGCCACCAGGGAATCCCTCACAGAGGTGAGTTAGCCAAAATAAAATGAAAGAATAGTTGGGAGTATCAAGAGAAAAATATTTTTACTGAAGTTGATTTACATATATATGTTTATATTTTAAATTAACAGTGAGTTAGTTCAACTAGAGTTTAAAAGGTATATTTTTCCACAGTGTTCTGAAAACATCTTTATTTTGTCTTCATTCTTAGAGAATATTTTTGCTGGATATAGAATTCTGGGTTAACAGTGGTGTTTCTCTTTCAGCATTTTAAATATTTCTCTTGGTCTTCACTGTTTCTGACAAGAAGTCAACCTTAATTCTTACCATTGTTTCTCTGTGTGTAATGCACTATTTTTCTGTAGCTACTTTCAAGATTTTCTTTCTCTTTGGTTCTCAGGAGTTTATGATGTACATAGAAGTAGTTATTCTTTGTATTTTTTCATACTATGGTTTGCTGAACTTCTTGAATCTATTGATTTATATCTTGTGCTAGATTTTGGCAATTTGGGTCATTATTTCTTTTTTCTGCTCCATATCCTGCTCGTCAAGTTTTGGGACTATAATTTCACATGTTTTAAACTTTCTGATATTGTTCCACAGATTCTTGGGGATCTGTTCATGTTTTTTCTCTGTCTTCTTTGGGATGAATAATTTCTGTTGATTGAGCTTCACGTTCACTGACTTTCTTCTTTGTCATCTCTATTCTTCTCCTAAGCCCAACCAGTGAATTTTTATTTTAGGTATTTTATTTTTCACTTCTAAGATTCACATTTGACTCTTCTTTTAAATAGTTCCTATTTCTCTGCTGAGATTTCCTATTTGTTCATTCATTAAAAGCATATTTTCTTTTATGTCCTTGAACATAGTTTTAACAACGATTTTAACTCCTTGTCTACTAATTTCAATTTGTGAGTCATCTTTGAGTTGATGTTCATAGATTTCATTTTCTCTTGAATCTTGCTCACAGTTTTAAAATGTGTTTATACATTTGGATTATACTGTGTACATCGATGCTACATTATAAAGACCCTGGATTCTGTTTTGTCTTTCTGAAAATTATTATTTTCGGAAATAATTATTTCAGCCAAAATCTCATTCAGCACTTGTAGTCTTAGTGTTCCCACCCAGAGTAAATCTACATGTTGAATTTAATTACCCTAATTTTCCTCTTCTTGGCTGCTTCTGTAATTATAGGTCCAGAGTCTCAGGAGAAAATTACTATGCATTGGAGGTTATACTTTATGAACCAACTTATTTTTGTGATGGCAAAAATAGCAGTGCTATTATTGACAGATTAAACTGAGAAGCAGTTTAACTAAGGATAAGTGGCTGGAGTGAGGTCACCATAGTGGTGTTAGGATTTGAATTGAGTGTTTCCAAATTCATTGCTTAGTTCAGAGAAACATATTGATTAACTATTGATTGATTTGTGACAAGTTAGATCAATGAACATAGATGAGTTCAAAATAGATACTATTATTCAGTTGTGAGTCTTAAAAGGAAAATCAAATAGAAGATTTCAGATCTCCTTTTTTGCACAGATCCCTGTTAACATCAATTAGATTGTGTCCTGCTATGATATTCTAATTTTAACAAAAGGAGAAAATGAATTGATTTTAGTGTTGATACCTCTTAACATTTAAAAGGAAATACTTCCACTGAAAATATGAACACCTTAACCATAGAATAAATGGCTTGACATTTGTGAGAGCAAAGTAGTCAATACAAATATTGAAAAATAAATCATTAACCTCACTATTTCTAAGTTCAATTTCAAAAACTTGAATATGTCATTAATATATTTTCCCTTCTACTTTCTCTTAATTAAGGCAGCCTCTTTCACAAGGAAGGAGTTGGCTGTTTTCCCTGATACCCATGACTCTTGGATAGACTCTTAGATTCTCAATTCTTCCCCATCTCCTCACTGCTTTAGTATCAAGGTCCCCCATAATGAGCAGGAATCTCCCCCATAATGAGCAGGAACAACAATGAGACAAGAGTTAGTCATGCATCTCGATGGGTTAGTAAATATCAGACCCTCACAGGAGCATTCCAGGAAAGGCTATATTCTCTCATTTGCGTGTCTTGACATTGAAAATGAAGCAAAGCTAGGAATTCATTTATAGGGTCTACTCCCAAAGCACGTTACTATGTCAAGTTTTTTTTACATTCTTCCAATTAACAGGTAGAGTCTCATCTCCCTTCCCTTAAATGTGGGCTTCCCTTAGTCCGCAACTCTAAACACTGTGGGACACTGACACCGGCATGTGGAACTGTCCACTGCAGCTTTGCTGAAGCCAGGCGGCTCAAGGGGGTGTGGCACGGTACATCATGGGCACTTGCCATGCCCTCTGATCATACCAGCCTGCACGAACTTTTCAAGACACAAATATGCTTTCAAAACACTCCCCTATTTTTTGATTGGGTTGTTTGTGTTTTTCTGTTATTGAGCTGCATTAACTGTTCTACATTTTGGGAATTAATCCCTTGTTGGTTACTTAACTCTATATAGACATTTCTCCAGAAATGATCACATGAAAAGATGATCAACATCACTAATTATTAGAGAAATGCAAATCAAAACTATACTGAGATACCACCTCACATAGGTCAGAATGGCCATCATAAAAAAAAAAAAATCGACAAGCAATAAATGCTAGAGAGGGTGTAGAGGAAAGGTAACCCTTCTGCACTGTCAGTGGGGATGTAAACAACCACTATGGAGAATAGTGTGGAGTCTCCTTGAAAAACTACAATAGAGCTACTCTGTGACCCAGCAATCCCACTCCTGGGTATACACCTGGGGAAAACTATAGTTCAAGAAGATGCATGCACCCCAAAGTTCATTTCAGCACTATTTATAGTAGCCAAGACATGGAAGCAATCTAAATGTCCATCAACAGATGAATGGATAAAGAAGATGGAATATTACGTAGCTGTAAAAAAAGAATGAAATAATTTCATTTGCAGCAACATGCATGGACCTAGAGATTGTCGTACTGGATGAGGTAAGTCAGATAAAGACAAAGACAAATATCATATGATATTGTTTATATGTGGAATCTAAAAAAAAATGGTTCAAATGAACTTATTTACACAAAAAAGAGTCACAGATGTAGAAAACTTATGGTTACCAGGGGGAATGGAGGGGAGAGATAAATTGGGAGCTTTGGATTGACATATAATACTACTATTATATATAAAATAGATAGCTAATAAATACCTACTGTATAGCACAGGAAACTCTACTTAACACTCTGCAATTACCTATATGGGAAAAAAATCTAAAAAATATATGTATATATAAATATATGTATAACTGATTCACTTTGCAGCAGAAACTAACATAACATTGTAACATAACATTGTAAATCAACTGTACTCCAACAAAAAAATTAAAAAAACATTCCCCTAATTTATATTCTTCAGTGGTTCTTCATTGATCATAGGGGGAAAAAAAAATCCTTACCATGGAATGGGTTTGGCCTGTCTCTGCTCTTATATACCATTCTCTTCACTCTGCCCTCCAGAAAATTGATATTGTTTCACTTCCCTAAAAATCCATAGGGCCTTTGCATATGTGGTTTATTTTGCCTGGAATGGTCAGCCCACCCCTAACTCCAAGCCAGCGCAATACCTCTTAATCATTACTCTGATATCAGTTCTGTTACTTCCTTGGGGAAGCCTTCCTTGATCCTTCAGACTGGATCAGGCTTCTCTGAAAGCTTATTTTATGTTGTATATTTCTTTAAGTGTTCATTTGATTAATGTCTTTTTTCCACACAAGACTGAAGCCCCAAGAGGACTGAGATCATGTTTCAAATTGAATAGCTGGAATATAGAAGGTAAGTGTGTGTGTGTGTGTGTGTGTATCTGTGTGTGTGCAGGTGTGCATACTTGAGGTTAGATGAAAACCATTTGAAGCGTTTATATTCTTTGGGTTTTAGGGATCTTTTAAAAAACCTGTATTCACCAAATTTTCTACTGAAGAATATACATCTTTGAGGAACATGTACTGTTTTTCCTCCCCTCTGGGGTCATCTTTGGTTTTAGACTCCACCTCTCCTCTGAAGAAGATGCTAGGGAGGCGGAAGTGATGGGGTCAGTGCGGAGGAAAGCCCCATGTTAATCTCCTACAGCAGGGATCCTCTTCCAGTCACTGGCTACTGAATAAAGAGTCTCTAGCCTCTGCTCTCCAAGTGACTGAAGGACATAGACACTTTCTTTTTGCCCCAGGATTGTTGAAATATATATAATAATAAATAAATAAATTTATATTTATTATATATATACTAAATATATATATATATATATTTAGTTGCCAGAGTGGTCCAGACTCCCTTAGTGTGTTTGGAAATTAGAAAATTGAATGGATAAAAGGGGGATAGAAAGAAACTCAATATTTCAGAGTTTAATGGCAATAAAGACACCCTGAGAGCCCCCATTTTGGGATGATTAAGAACAAGGGTTGAACGTAAATCCAAGGAATTATCTGGGTTCTTTGTGAGGACTGATGAAGCCACATTTGGAATACTATGCACAGTTCCAGTCACCTTATTATAAAAGGATATTATAGAAATGGAGAAGGTACAACAGAGGGCAAAGAGAGCCACCTGGGGATTTAAGGATTTTAGCTATTCAGAGTGGTCTTCTTTGGAAAAGAAGAGATTAAGTGGGAACTCATTAAAGTATAGACAATTCTGAAGGGAATAGAGAGGATAATTGTTTCAAGGCTATTTGAGTTAGTGTCAAATACAAGAACAAGGGGTTAGTAACTTAAGCTAAGAAAGCGAATTTAGACAGGCATTTTCTGAACCGAGTGTAAACTATATAAAACAAAGGACTGAATATGATAAAAACAAGAGACAGTTTTTTCAGGGAAGGAAACATGTAATTTTTTCCAATTTGGTTCATTTGCATTAAATAATGAAGAGTGATCTTTTTTTCTTTTCCACTTTGAACAATTATATCTTATCAGCGGTGTTAAAATTAAAAAGGGTTAGAGTGGCTATTTATAATCTTAAAGCATCTAGAGGGTATGTTGCTAGCTCTAGAGAAAGAACACATGGTTAATAGCCTCTTGGCTTTTCTCTGCCTCAAAATGTTATAGATTTCTGACCTGAAACTGCCACAATTCCCCATTACTATTCAGAGTTTTGTGCCATTGACCTGTCCTAGTGAAATTCTACATTTGTTCAGCCTTTAACATATCCAAAACAATGATAACCAGTGTAATAAATACCATGTTACTTAGGCAAAAACTTGGGGCAAGGTAAGGGGGGATAATTATATAGTATATTAAAATATTGACTGTAAGTGGTGGTTTGTTTCATGTGGATCTTAAGAACTGTGCTGCAGTTCAGATGGCACTTATGAAGCACCACCTACATGCTAGACCCTTGGGAAGATTCAGTGCCTACACACAAGGTACCTGCTAAGTATTTGGTGAATGTATACCATCTCTATCTTCAGTGAACTTGCATGATAGAATGACACTGGTACCAAGAGGGAGGGAGTAACAGTGTTGTGGGGAACAGAGAAGAGACCATTCGAGCCCTAGACAACAGAGTAGTGATCAAGAGACAGGCTTTGGGGTCAGTTTGAAACCCTCCTCCATTGCTAGCCGTGTCATCTTGGCAAGTCACTTCTCTGAGCCTCTGTTTGTTCATTTATAAAATGAGGATGACAGGAAACTCCTTCAGAGTTTGAAGATTAAAGTGAATTGATGTATGTGAATTTCACATTGCTTCTACCTAGTGGGTGCTCAAAAATGGCAGCTGCAATTATGAGGCTGAAGGAAGAGAATGGACAAAAGCCTTGCAGTAGGAAGCAGATCTAGAAACCTTTGATGGTTTCATGAGTGGAAGTTAATTCTCTAAACTTCTGTTTCTTCATCAGTAAAATGGGGATGAAAATAGTACTTCTCTTGTAGTGTTAAAGTGTATATGCAGTATAAAGTGCTTAGCACAATGATTTGTGGTTAGTAAGTACTCAGTAAGTATGAACTTACTGTCCCTGCCTCAGTGAGAAGCATCAAGCCCCTGTGTTAAACTAGCTGCCCCTTCCTTTTAGATACAAAGTGATTTAAAAAGAAACTAGCTTTTGTGCTCCCACTAGCCTCACTGCCATTCTCCTTATATGTTACTTAATAAACAACGAAGTCTTCTTGAGGGAAGTCTCAGAGTCTCTTATTTGTGGAATACATTAAAATTATGTAGTATAGACTTAAATGTCACCATATACTCAAACCCCAGATATAGTGAAGGACAGAGAAGCCTGGTGTGCTGCAGTCCATGGGGTCGCAAAGGGTTGGACACGACTGAGCGACTAAGCACAGCACATATTCATTGGACTGGAGGGCTATCCATAATTTATCATTATTATTAGGGTATTGTGCTAGTTCCTGCTGTACAACAAAGTGAATTAGCTATAGGTATACATCCATCTTCTCTCTCTAGAGCCTCCCCTCAATCCTACCCTTCTTGGCCATCACAGAGCACCAAGCTGAGCTCCCTGTGACACACAGCAGCTTCCCGCTAGCTCTTTTACACACGGCAGTGCGCATACATCAATCCCAATTTCCCATTCACCCCCGGCACACACACGTTCGTCCTGCCCTACAAATAGCTTCATCTGTGCCAGCAAAGGGTCCTAATCAGAAAAGCACTCCCAGAAGGGGGCCCAGAAGGAGCATAGTTGAGGAGGAATGCCTTGGGGGACTAACCACCTCAGGCTGCCTCCCATCCGTTTAACTTAGCTGAAAAGCATTTTACTGGGAACCTAAAGTTGGGGAATCCTAAGCAGGAAGGTTGAAAATGAATGGGACACAGTCCCCACCCTTGAGGAAATTTCAGAGCTGCTGTGAGACTGCGTGATTGTTCTCGAGCCCGGAAACCACAGTTCTTAGGACCGCGGAACCTAGGACAGGACAGGCCCTTCCTCTCCTACTCCTCCATTTCTGCAGCCTGTTCTCCAGCCCTCTCCTTCTTTCCACCCTCCCCAGCCCCACGAGCCCCACCTGAGAGAATGGAGCTCTATTAAGACATAAGACAAAACATTTAAATCCGCTGTACTAGATTCCATGTTATTGCAGAGGCTCTGTTCTCAGGTGGGGGCGGTCAGGCATTGGGGTCACCCAGCTGTGGCCCGCTCCTTTCTGGGGCTCGCAGGTTGAAGGGGGATCGACACAGGGAAGACAAACAGGAGGACTCCAGAAGAGAGCAGAGATGGATCCTGGGAAGATGGCGGGAGGAAGGGGAGGTCGTCAGGCGCAGAGTCAGTCAGCTTGGACCTCAGAGAGCTTGTCTCCCAGAAGGCCAGGCTCCAGCTGGGTGAAGCCCTCTTCGCGCTCCTAGAGCCTCTGACCTCGCCACGTGCCCTGCTGTGGGCACGCGGCCCGCCTCCCTCCACTACCCGCCATCCCGCATGCTCACCCAGCCTCCCCAGCCTTGTGCCGGGGCGCAAGCTCTGCGCCTCCTAGCCTCTGGGAGTAGCCGCGCCTGCGCGTGCCTCCCGGCCCTCGAATCTTGTGGTGCTTCCTGGGACGTGCCATCAGGTAGGATCTGCTGCGGCCTCCGAGGGCCATTCTGTGCCAGGGTCAGGGCTTGGTGGGGGTGGGTGCTGGAAAGCTCACTGCCATGAAAGCGGGAGGTGCGCGGGGCCAATTCTGAAGCCAGTATTTGCGCCGCCTCCCCGAGGCCCTGAGGGCTTCAGCTCTGGTTGATGTTGCTTCCTGAGGCCCTTTCCAGTGTCATTGCCCACGCCTGTCTGTGTAGAGTGGCCTCTTCTAGACGTTTCGTATAAATGGAATCATATAATACGTGGTCTTTTGTGACTGGCTTCTTTGACTTAGCATAAGGTTTATTCATGTTGTAGCATATGTCAGCTTGCCATTCCTTTTTATGGTCAAGTCGTATTATTTATCCATGGTATGGTTAGATCACGTTTTATTTATGCACTTGTCAGTTGATGGACTTTGGGATGTTTCTTCTTTTTTGCTATATGAATAATGCTGCTAGAAACAGTCATGGTCAAATTTTTGTGTGGACATATGTTTTAATTTCTCTAGGGTATATATTTCAGAGTGGAATTACTAGGTCAAATGGAACCTCTAGGGCTTCCCTGGTGGCTCAGATGATAAAGAATCTGCCTGCAATTCAGGAGACCCGGATTCCATCCTTGGATCAGGAAGATTCCCCTGGAGAAGGGAATGCCTACCCACTCCAGTATTCTTGCCTGGAGAATTCCACGGGTGGAGGAGCCTGGTGGGCTACAGTTCACATAATTGCAAAGAGTCGAACGCCACTGAGTGCATTATCACAATGTACTTCTGTATTTAACATCAGACTTTTCTTCTGCAGAGGGTATATCATTTTACATTTCCACCAGCCGTGTATGGACGTCTCAATTTCTCCCAATACTTGTTTGTCTTTTTTTTTTAATTGTATGGGTATTTATTCTTTTTTTTCCCCCAAATTTTATTTTATTTTTAAACTTTACATAATTGTATTAGTTTTGCCAAATATCAAAATGAATCTGCCACAGGTATACATGTGTTCCCCATCCTGAACCCTCCTCCCTCCTTCCTCCCCATACCATCCCTCTGGGTCGTCCCAGTGCACTAGCCCCAAGCATCCAGTATCGTGCATCGAACCTGGACTGGCATCTCGTTTCTGTTTGTCTTTTTTATTCTAGCTGTCTTAGTGGGTATCTCATTGTGGCTTTGATTTTCATTTCCCTAATGGCTAAAGATGAATATCTTCACATGTGTTTATAGGTTATTCTTATACCTCCTTTGGAGATGTGTCTTTTGCTCATGGGCTTGTTTGTTTAATAATTGCTGGTGCACTGACCCTCTTTTCTCTTCTCATACACATATACATTAATCCCCACTCCTTATTTTCTACTATTTATTCAATCACATTTTATTCAACAAACATTTATTAAGCTCCCAAAATGTGCTAGTACTGTGCTCAGTGGTGAAGCCAAATAACCAGGAATAAACAACTGAGGTCCTTCCCAACAAGAAGTTTGTGCTCTTAGAAGGGACGAATATATTAAATAAAGAAGCAGATAAGTAAGATCATGTAAGACAGTGGAAGAGCTATGATATTAATACAATAGTGATGAAAAAAATCCTGGTGGTCAGATGAGGGGAGTGGACATTACTTTAGATTGGGGGATTGGGCAAGGCCGCTCTTGGGAGGTGATATTTGAGCTGAGACCTTCATGGTAAGAAAAGGTAAAGCATAGAAAGAATCAGATCAGATCAGTCACTCAGTCATGTCCGACTCTTTGCGACCCCATGAATCGCAGCATGCCAGGCCTCCCTGTCCATCACAAACTCCCGGAGTTCACTGAGACTCACGTCCATCGAGTCAGTGATGCCATCCAGCCATCTCATCCTCTGTTATCCCCTTCTCCTCCTGCCCCCAATCCCTCCCAGCATCAGAGTCTTTTCCAATGAGTCAACTCTTCACATGAGGTGGCCAAAGTACTGGAGTTTCAGCTTTAGCATCATTCCTTCCAAAGAAATCCCAGGGCTGATCTCCTTTAGAATGGACTGGTTGGATCTCCTTGCAGTCCAAGCGACTCTCAAGAGTCTTCTCCAACACCACAGTTCAAAAGCATCAATTCTTCAGCACTCAGCCTTCTTCACAGTCCAACTCTCACATCCATACATGACCACGGGAAAAACCATAGCCTTGACTAGACGGACCTTTGTTGGCAAAGTAATGTCTCTGCTTTTGAATATGCTATCTAGATTGGTCATAACTTTCCTTCCAAGGAGTAAACGTCTTTTAATTTTATGGCTGCAGTCACCATCTGTAGTGATTTTGGAGCCCAGAAAAATAAAGTCTGACACTGTTTCCACTGTTTCCCCATCTATTTCCCATGAAGTGGTGGGACTGGATGCCATGATCTTCATTTTCTGAATGTTGAGCTTTAAGCCAACTTTTCCACTCTCCACTTTCACCTTCATCAAGAGGCTTTTTAGTTCCTCTTCACTTTCTGCCATAAGGGTGGTGTCATCTGCATATCTGAGGTTATTGATATTTCTCCCGGCAATCTTGATTCCAGCCTGTGTTTCTTCCAGTCCAGCGTTTCTCATGATGTACTCTGCATATAAGTTAAATAAACAGGGTGACAATATACAGCCTTGACATACTCCTTTTCCTATTTGGAACCAGTCTGTTGTTCCATGTCCAGTTCTAACTGTTGCTTCCTGACCTGCATACAAATTTTTCAAGAGGCAGATCAGGTGGTCTGGTATTCCCATCTCTTTCAGAATTTTCTACAGTTTATTGTGATCCACACAGTCAAAGGCTTTGGCATAGTCAATAAAGCAGAAATAGATGTTTTTCTGGAACTGTCTTGCTTTTTCCATGATCCAGCGGATGTTGCCAATTTGATCTCTGGTTCCTCTGCCTTTTCTAAAACCAGCTTGAACATCAGGAATTTCACAGTTCACATATTGCTGAAGCCTGGCTTGGAGAATTTTGAGCATTACTTTACTAGCGTGTGAGATGAGTGCAGTTGTGCGGTAGTTTGAGCAATCTTTGGCATTGCCTTTCTTTGGGATTGGAATGAAAACTGACCTTTTCCAGTCCTGTGGCCACTGCTGAGTTTTCCAAATTTGCTGGCATATTGAGTGCAGCACTTTCACAGCATCATCTTTCAGGATTTGGAATAGCTCAACTGGAATTCTATCACTTCCACTAGCTTTGTTCGTAGTGATGCTTTCTAAGGCCCACTTGACTTCACATTCCAGGATGTCTGGCTCTAGGTGAGTGATCACACCATCGTGATCATCTGGGTCATGAAGATCTTTTTTGTACAGTTCTTCTGTGTATTCTTGCCATCTCTTCTTAATATCTTCTGCTTCTGTTAGGTCTATACCATTTCTGTCCTTTATCGAGCCCATCTTTGCATGAAATGTTCCTTTGGTATCTCTGATATACTTGAAGAGATCTCTAGTCTTTCCCATTCTGTTGTTTTCCTCTCTTTCTTTGCATTAATCGCTGAAGAAGGTTTTCTTATCTCTTCTTGCTATTCTTTGGAACTCTGCATTCAGATGTTTATATCTTTCCTTTTCTCCTTTACTTTTTGCTTCTCTTCTTTTCACAGCTATTTGTAAGGCCTCCCCAGACAGCCCATTTTGCTTTTTTGCATTTCTTTTGCATGGGGATGGTCTTGATCCCTGTCTCCTGTACAATGTCACGAACCTCATTCCATAGCTCATCAGGCACTCTATCTATCAGATCTAGGCCCTTAAATCTATTTTTCACTTCCACTGTATAAGCAGAAGGGATTTGATTTAGGTCATACTTGAATGTCTAGTGGTTTTCCCTATTTCTTCAATTTCAGTCTGAATTTGGCAATAAGGAGTTCATGGTCTGAGCCACAGTCAGCTCCTAGTCTTGTTTTTGCTGACTGTATAGAGCTTCTCCATCTTTGGCTTCAAAGAATATAATCAATCTGATTTTGGTGTTGACCATCTGGTGATGTCCATGTATAGAGTCTTCTCTTGTGTTATTGGAAGAGGGTGTTTGTTATGACCAGTGCATTTTCTTGGCAAAACTCTATTAGTCTTTGCCCTGCTTCATTCCGTATTCCAAGGCCAAATTTGCCTGTTACTTCAGGCGTTTCTTGACTTCCTACTTTTGCATTCCAGTCCTCTATAATGAAAAGGACATCTTTTTTGGGTGTTAGTTCTAAAAGGTCTTGTAGGTCTTCATAGAACCGTTCAACTTCAGCTTCTTCAGCATTACTGGTTGGGGCATAGACTTGGATTACTGTGATATTGAATGGTTTGCCTTGGAAACGAACAGAGATCATTCTGTCGTTTTTGAGATTGCATCCAAGTACTGCATTTCGGACTCTTTTGTTGACCATGATGTCCACTCCATTTCTTCTGAGGGATTCCTGCCCGCAGTAGTAGAGATAATGGTCATCTGAGTTAAATTCACCCATTCCAGTCCATTTCAGTTCGCTGATTCCTAGAATGTCGACGTTCACTCTTGCCATCTCTTGTTTGACCACTTCCAATTTGCCTTGATTCATGGACCTGACATTCCAGGTTCCTATGCAATATTGCTCTTTACAGCATCGGACCTTGCTTCTATCACCAGTCACATCCACAACTAGGTATTCTTTTTGCTTCGGCTCCATCCCTTCATTCTTTCTGGAGTTATTTCTCCACTGATCTCCAGTAGCATATTGGGCACCTACTGACCTGGGGAGTTCCTCTTTCAGTATCCTATCGTTTTTGCCTTTTCGTACTGTTCATGGGGTTCTCAAGGCAAGAATACTGAAGTGTTTTGCCATTCCCTTCTCCAATGGACCACATTCTGTCAGATCTCTCCACCATGACCCGTCCATCTTGGGTTGCCCCACGGACATGGCTTAGTTTCATTGAGTTAGACAAGGCTGTGGTCCTAGTGTGATTAGATTGACTAGGGAGGAGCTACCCCACCCCCTAAGCCTGAGGCCAGGGACCGCAGCCCCTGGAGGAGCAACCCCCATGCCCCCGAGGCCAGGGGCGGTGGCCAGGAGGACCAACCCCACGCCATGGCTTCGAGGGCACAGGAGGGCCTAGAGGAGCTATCCCATGTTGAAGGTCAGGAAGGGCGATGGTGAGGAGATACCCCTCGTCCAAGGTAAGGAGCATTGGCTGTGCTTTGCTGGAGCAGCGGTGAAGAGATACCCCACACCCAAGGTAAGAGAAACCCAAGTAAGACAGTAGGTGTTGCAAGAGGGCATCAGAGGGCAGACACACTGAAACCATAGTAATAGGGAGGGGCATCTCAGGGTGAGGTACGCCAGTGAGAGGAAGGAAGTGAGAAGGCTGGTGTGGCTGAAACATTACGGATTAAGAGGAAAACGGTGTGAGGTGAAGTCAGACAGGCAGGCAGGACAGTCTGCCTTTAGAGGGACAGTCAAGGAAAAGTTTTCTAGACCTAGGAAAACTGATATGGTTTTGAATTGTGTCTTTTGTTCTGGAGGCTGTGGGATTTTAGTTCTTGGTTGGATGGCATCACCGACTCAATGGACATGCGTTTGAGCAAACTCCAGGAGATAGTGAAGGACAGGGAAGCCTGGTATGCTGCAGTTCATGGGGTCACAAAGACTCAGACACGACTGAGCGACTGAACAACAGCAGCGGTTTTAGAGAGAGAGTCAATAGACCACAAGCATCAGGTTGTCTTCAAAAGTAAAAACACTTCTCTGTGCCTCCTCCACATCCTAATTATGACTCTTCCCACATAGAAGCAGAAAGATACTATACCTGAGAACAGCTAATAAATAAAATATGGCATGAACCATTACTTTGTTTAAAATAGAAAAATAAAACCCAAACCAGCACTACAGGGTGACAATTTATGGTGTTGGAAATGTCTTCAGAAGTCTTTTTAGAATTTTGTGTTGAATGTTTATGGAAGGTGTAAAATTCTTATAATGCCAGTGTTTTATGAACAGTGCAGTTGGTGACTCTTTTTTGCTTGATCCCCGCTTTCAGGGATTGTGGATTTTCCTTCATTTATTCATATTGTTTCCAGTCCATCAAAAATAGACAAGATGTAACAGGACAGTCCATTTGTACTATTCTTTTTGGAAATAATTGCCAGAAGTGCTTTACGGTTGTCAAAGCCCCACCAATGTGACTCCCGGGCAGTCCTCTGTGTTAAAAAGCACATGCTTCCCACTCATCTTTGTATTCCTCTCCCATTTCCACCACCCGGAAGATAATCAGGCTGGGAGAAGCAGCCCTTTAAAATTCAGTGCTATGCAAAAGGGCAAGAAGAGGGGTGAAAATGATGTATGCAGAACCCCCCAAAGGAAAGGGAAGTAGGGACTCCCTCTGTTTAAGAATGAGCTTTATGAACGAGTCAGGAAAAGCTTGGGTTTACCAGATATGCAGAACCATATGCATACATTAATTAAAGGAATGTGAAGGAGGAGGAGGGGATCTGAGAAAATAACAAAGCTGCAGTGTATGCGTGCAATGATTTTTCATTCTGTTTCGCTTCAGCTCTGCCCCTGCAACAGAGGATCTAATCAATCTGCCGGCTATTAAGTTTGTTAATTGATAATGCATACTAATTAGGCTGTGCGCAGTTACTTAAGAGACTTTGCTAAGGTGATTGTAGGCACAAGTCCAAATGGAGTTTAAAGTATTCTGTGTGAGGTTAAAACCCATCAACCAGAATAGATGGATTTTATATTATAACAGAAGGCACAACGAACCCATAAGTATTTAATGTATTGCACAGTTATCCATTATTACGTATTTTAACTCTGCAAAATAATTAAAAATGTAAAAGCAGCTACTAAAAACTATAACTAAATCACATCAGTGAGGGTGTGAAGAAGTGTCAATGAGAGAGCACTATTTTCTCATCAGAGTAAATGTTTAATTTTCTCATTTATATTTGGGAACAGTCAGGGTTAGGAGGGAAGGAGGCTTTATGAAAAGCAAGACTCATTGAACTGTGTGGACACCAGAGACACTGAACAGCCTCAAATGTCAGGTTGTGATGCCCACATTTCAAAGGTCAGCACTCCAGAGGCTGCCCAGTTGACCCATAGAAACACATTATCTGGGAACTCAAGATTGAAACATGTTTATCAACCATAAAATTAACTGCTGGTCCTATGGTTTGTACTCTTTGGAATGCTGTTATTTTAGGAATGGGCTGACAAGAACCTTCAGGCATCCTGCAAATGTCCCTTGAGAAAATGTTCTCGAGGAGGATGGCTCATCCCACTCTGTGTCTTGGAGAATGAATCAGTTCCACTTTAGGCCCAAGAGATGTGTCTAGTTGGGTCCAAAAATGTGTCTCCAGATGAGAGTGACGTCTCACTCCACTCTGGTGAATTTCTTAGAAGTTCAGAAGGGTCACACCCCAGCTACTAGCTCAGAAATCACATCACAGGGCTAACCTAGAGGAGGTCAAAATTCCTCACGAGGCCCTAAAGCCTTCCTATTCTCCTGGAAGATTCAAATACAAGCTTCATGGACTTTTTATTCATTTGTTCAGCAGCTAACTCTCGAGTAGATTACATGTTCCAGGCACTGTGTTCTGTACTAGGGGATACTCGTGATGAACAAGACAGGCGGAGGCCCCTCCCTTCACGTAGCTTGGAGTCCAGTGTAACTGGCATGTGCTGCCAGAGCAAGTTTTCTAAAAATGAAAATGTATCTGAGTACCTCCCCTACTTAAAATTAGTGGTTCCTCTTATAATAATCCATAATGGAAAAGAATCTGAAAACAAATAGATATACATAGATAGATAGATAGACATTGATATATATGTAGGCATATATGTATAAATTAAACCACTTTGCTTTATGTTTGAAACTATCACAGTATTGTAAATCAACTATACATCAATAAAAAGAAATGATCAGTTCCTCCAGAATGAAGACCAAGTTCCTTAGTATGGCATTGATACACAGTATGATTATGATCTAACCCATTCCTCGTTTTCCAACTAAACTTTCAATGTATGAGTTTCTCCAGCCTTATCTCTTGGTACTTCTTTTTTTCCATGAGGTATTTTTTGAGAAACTTCTGTAGTGTAGACCCTGCACCAGGTGTTGCATATATAGCAGAAAGCTAAATAGATACAGTCCCTGCCCACAGGGAGCTCAGTATTGAGCAGACTCAAGTCATATCCAGGACAAAAATCTGTCTTCAAGTTTGGGTCCAAATCAGGCTGATCCCTGGGGCTCCTGTGCAAAACCATAATATGGCAGTTGGTTGTTTCCCCAAATTGTGTAACTATCACATGATTGATATAGTTCAGTTCAGTCGCTCAGTTGTGTCTGACTCTTTGCGACCCTATGAACCGCAACACACCAGGCATCCCAACTCCCGGAGTTCACCCAAACTCATGTCCATTGAGTCGGTGAGGCCATCCAACCATCTCATCCTCTGTCATCCCCTTTTCCTCCTGCCTTCAATCTTTCCCAACATCAGGGTCTTTTCAAATCAGTCAGCTATACGCATCAGGTGGCCAAATTATTGGAGTCTCAGCTTCAACATCAGTCCTTCTAATGAACACCCAGGACTGATCTCCTTTAGGATGGACTGGTTGGATCTCCTTGCAGTCCAAGGGACTCTCAACAGTCTCCTCCAACATCACAGTTCAAAAGCATCAATTCTTTGGTGCTCAGCTTTCTTTATAGTCCAACTCTCACATCCAAACATGACTACTGGAAAAACTATAGCTTTGACTATATGGACCTTTGTTGACAAAGTAATGTTTCTGCTTTTTAATATGCTGTCTAGGTTGGTCATAGCTTTCCTTCCAAGGAGTAAGTGTCTTTGAATTTCATGGCTGCAATCACCATCTGCAGTGATTTTGGAGCCCCAAAAAATAAAGTCAGCCACTGTTGCCACTGTTTCCCCATCTATTTGCCATGAAGTGATAGGACCAGATGCCATGATCTTAGTTTTCTGAATGTTGAGCCTTAAGCCAACTTTTTCACGCTCCTCTTTCACTTTCATCGAGAGGCTCTTTTGATATAAATGATCAGTTATTGTGTTACTATCAAATTGTCTTGTTAATTTGGGGGACGTAGGGGAGAAACAAGTAGGGGAGCTGACATTCTAATGCTACTAGGCTGATCCACTCCTAGGAGTAGGAGAAAAGCTTCCATGGAAGACTATTTAGCAGGAGCAGAGGGAGGTGTCTATTTTATTTCCACTCCTTAGGCAAACCAAGCAGTTCCTATAAACAGAAATTTGAAGCTGGCAGGAGGCAGCAGTGTAGACAGTATGCATTTAATTAACAAATGAATCGTGCTCCTGCAGTGTGACCATTGAACCTGGAGCTGATCTATACTGCTTTGTTTTAGCTGTTTTGAGATGACTGAGTTCAATGACTTTGTGTAGGGAAACTAATCTCTGAATAGTCGATTGAAAGCATCTAAGAGAAAAAATAACTGGAGCTCACTGTGCTTACATCACATCTTAACTTGGTCAGTAGCATTATACAGGATTGGGGTGAGTAAAGTCTTTGAGAGAGGAAGCCATTTCCAAGAACTGTTTGTGCAAGCTAGAGTTTAGATATATTGAGCACATAGCAGAAGTAGGATTCCCATGGCAAGATTGCATGAGTGCAGTAATTAGTGTCTAACAACCACACAAGTATTTCTTGTGAGTATATGCCAATAACACAAGCATTTATTCTTCTTGTTCTTAAAGATAAAGTTGGACTTTTTTAAATTGTGGAAACAATTAAAAACTACATATGCAATTATTTTTCATCCTTGTTAAATAGAGGTGAGAGGGTCTTATATTCTGAGATATTAATATTGTCATTTGAATACCACTAAAAATGAATAATTTCCTAAGTACTAAATAGTTTTTTAAAATGTTTTCTAGGTGAAGAAAATAGACATGAAAGCCCTCAGTTTTGTGACATTTGCCTCCCCCGCCCCCCATGAAGTCTGATACCTAGCAAGACTGTAGAACTATATGCCAAAATCTGTTAAAGTTATTAGGAAATAGGTATTTTCTAGACTTTTACTGGAAGATCAGTAAGTTGCATATGCACTCATTTTTATTTGTATGTATGAATTGAGATTATTATTAAATAGTATTCTTTTCATATACAGATCTTAAGATGTATTAGTCAGGGTGGTTTAATTGCTATAACAAATAGTCCTAAGATCTTAGTGCCCTATCACATAAATGAGTGTTGCTGTTCCTGTTTTCCCTATTCTCACCAATCCAATAAGGGTTGGCAAGAAGACTCTGCTCCACACAGTCTTGCAGGAACCCAGACTCCTAGCAGAATAGTGACTCTATTCTCTAAAGCCTTAAGAGGATCCTGTGTTTAGCTGACATAAGGAAAAAAGAAGGGAGGATTGCTATATGCCTAAAGGCAGTGTACATCATTTCTGCCCATATTCTATTGGCAGAACATATTAGATGGCTGCACCTATTCTAAGGGACACTGGGAAATATAGTTTCACTGGGTGCCTAGGAGAGAGTAACAGTTTCCCAGTCTCTATTATATAAGATTAACCCAAACAAGCTGGTTTTAGAAAAGGCAGAGGAACCAGAGATCAAATTGCCAACATCCTCTGGATCATGGAAAAAGCAAGAGAGTTCCAGAAAAACATCTATTTTTGCTTTATTGACTATGCCAGAGCCTTTGACTATGTGGATCACAATGAACTGTGGAAAGTTCTTCAAGAGATGGGAATACCAGACCACCTGACCTGTCTCTTGAGAAACCTATATGCAGGTCAGGAAGCAACAGTTAGAACTGGACATGGAACAACAGACTGGTTCCAAATAGGAAAAGGAGTACGTCAAGACTGTATATTGTCACCCTGCTTATTTAACTTATATGCAGAGTACATCATGAGAAACGCTGGGCTGGAAAAAGCACAAGCTGGAATCAAGACCGTCAGGAGAAATATCAATAACCTCAGATATGCAGATGACACCACCCTTGTGGCAGAAAGTGAAAAGAACTAAAAAGCCTCTTGATGAAAGTGAAAGTGGAGAGTGAAAAAGTTGGCTTAAAGCTCAACATTCAGAAAATGAAGATCATGGCATCCAGTCCCATCACTTCATGGGAAATAGATGGGGAAACAGTGGAAACAGTGTCAGACTTTATTTTTGGGGGCTCCAAAATCACTGCAGATGGTGACTGCAGCCATAAAATTAAAAGACGCTTACTCCTTGGAAGAAAACTTATGACCAACCTAGATAGCATATTGAAAAGCAGAGACATTACTTTGCCAACAAAGATTCGTCTAGTCAAGGCTATGGTTTTTCCAGTGCTCATGTATGGATGTGAGAGTTGGACTGTGAAGAAAGCTGAGCGCCGAAGAATTGATGCTTTTGAACTGTGGTGTTGGAGAAGACTCTTGAGAGTCCCTTGGACTGCAAGGAGATCCAACCAGTCCATTGTAAAGGAGATCAGCCCTGGGATTTCTTTGGAAGGAATGATGCTAAAGCTGAAACTCCAGTACTTTGGCCACCTCATGTGAAGAGTTGACTCATTGGAAAAGACTCTGATGCTGGGAGGGATTGGGGGCAGGAGGAGAAGGGGATGACAGAAGATGCGATGGCTGGATGGCATCACTGACTCGATGGATGTGAGTCTGAGTGAACCCCAGGAGTTGGTGATGGACAGGGAGGCCTGGCGTGCTGTGATTCATGGGGTCGCAAAGAGTTGGACACGACTGAGCGACTGAACTGAACTGAACCCAAACAATATCTATAAGGAAAGGTTGGCAAGCAAAGGTCATAATCCTTCTCCATCTTCGGTTTCATGGAGACAGGAACCAAAACTACATTGTTCATTGGTAGCCCCTTGAGGTGTTTTATTAAAGTAGGTCTGATCTTATAACAAGGGCTGCACAAAATGATGCAATAAGAATTCCAAGGGAAAGTTTCATGTTATTAAACCACAGTGTGTTGAGTCAGTCTATTTGTATCAGTTTCTGAGCCAAGGGAAGTTGGTGTGTGCTGTCATTCCACCTGTGTGCATCTCCTTTAAATGCCCCTGAAATACGCAGATTCTGCCCGTGACCCATCGCTATCAGTTTTGTCACCAACCCCACTGACACTTCATTTTTCTGAGCATCAACCGCCAACAGTTTCAGGTTTGGAAGATGCTGTTAAAGAGGGCCCTGGTGACTATGAAACTGCAGGACCTGATTGGTCTACGAAGAGCTATACACTCTTTCACAAGCTTCTGACTAAGAAATCACATTGGTTACAGATCACAGGTTTATCTATATACAGCTTTGCCCCAATTTATAAGAGGTAGATTTTACAAAACAGATCAGAATGTAATTGTTTTCTTTACCATAAAATTCACTAGTTGAATTCCTTTAGCTGGCAAACTTCTCTAGTGTAGTTAAAATATTCACTGATATTCAAACATTTTAGCACTCTTGAGAAGTTGTATGACTTTTCAGTAATATGTAATGTATCCTAGAAAACATACTGAGAGATGGATAAACAGATTTACATTTAATCTGTTATGTACTATCTTGTTTATTCAGCAGTGAGAGCTGTTTCATTTCATTTTATCTTTGAGAGAGAGTTGATTTAATCATAAGAGTGATTGTGATATTACTCATTTCTTGCCGTATTTTCATAATTATTTTTCCAGGCAAAAAGTCTTTATACAGGTTGGTGCATTAGAGATCAGTTTTTTTCGAGTTGCTAATCAAGTGTTTTAGGTAGAAATGCTAAGCATATGTTACAAATTTGACACCTCACCTTATTTACTCCTAAAATAAGCCATCTTAAATGAGCCAGAAGAAATAATAAAAACTTTGGGTTGTCTGTCAGTTAATATGCAGATAAAAGAAAGTTATTGACTTTCAGCTTATTTCTACTGTCAATTAATTAATTATGTTCATTTTAAATTTTAAAAATGAAGATGAATGAATTACTTTTTTATGAAGCCTCAAATATTAACTTAAATTATTCCAAAATAACGTTTGTTATCCACTACACTAGAAGTTACTACATAGAAAGTTTCCTAATAATTCAGTGTATCTGATCAGAGACTTTGGCAAGGTGTCTGAATTGATCAGGATTGCATTTGGCTGCATGTAACAGAAGCCTGACATTAAAAGGTTGGTTTGTTTTATTTTTTTATTATGTAACAATGACTTTTGGGGCTAGATTATTCAGGACTGCTTTGGAACCAGGCTTTCTCTGTCTTCCTGATTCACCACTCTTCAAATGTGTTTTTCATCTTCCATGGTCAAAATACGATACCTGTTCTTCTAGGCCTTGTATCTGCATTCTAGGAAGGAAGAAGAGAAAAGATGGCTAAACAGTCTGCCTCCCTTTCAGAAGCTTTCTAAGAAGCTTCCCCCAGCGCTTCTGTTTCTCTTTCCGTGTTATGTATCTTCTGCTTGCCTCTCCAGATCTACTTCTACCCTTCTCCATCCTGCTGTGTGCCCTGGCAGACTGACCTGTACAGGCTGCCTCAATGCATCCTTTACCCTCTGGTTTCCAGGGAAGCTGCAGCCCTGTGTTCTCTGTGAGGCCAGTGGAAGATACTGGAAGCAAATGGGAACAGCGGAGAAGAGTGAGGTTGAATAATTATTTCCTGAGCTCATCACCTCTGGTTCACTAAAAATAGGCTCTATCCTTCTCCTAAAGCCTCAGCCCCTGTCAGTTGGTCAAGACACAATTGGACTGGGGCTGGTGAGAGCTGGAAAAGAGCAGCTCCTGCAGATAGCATTGTCACAGCCGCCTTGTTCCTGAATGTGAGTAGAACTGAGGTATCTGTTGCTTTGAGAGAGTATCAGACTTGCCTACCATCAACTCTGTCTGGGGTAGATCAGAAGTCTGCAGTCTCAGCCAAATTATGTTTCACAATACAATCAGACACCTAACACTCAGCTTTACACTTCTTCATTACATCTGGGCTTTCCCCAGGCCTCCCCCATCTTTGATTTTTTTACATTTAAATGGAACCCCAAGCAGACAGAACTATTCTATTCTACTGGTTTATGACATATAGGCTTCATCATTCACACGTGCACCTATCTTTTATAATTCACTTAATCTTATGATGGAGTAAACACCTGTGAAATCACCAATTGATTCCGAAACCGGACCGCTGACAGTAACTTAAATCTGCATCTGCGCTCCTCCACTGTCTTAGCACCTTAACTGCAGAAGATAATCACTGTCCTAAAATGCATGTTTATCTTACATATATGCAGCGGGATAAATGTTTTATTATATATATGTATGTATGTGTGTATATATATATGGCTTCATAAAACAAGTATTACGAACTGTAGGTAACTTGGTGACTACTGGGACCTGTTTTTCTTTTTTTAATGTAACATTGCATTACTGAAATCCATCCATTGTCACTAGTTACAGTTCATTCATTATTACTGTTGTATACCTTTCCACTAGTTATTTATTCTCATGTTCATGAGTATTTTAATCTTTTTTCTGCTTCTGTAAGTAGTGCTGCAGTGAATTTTGGACTTCCCTAGTGGCTCAGATGGTAAAGAGTCGGCCTGCGATGCAGGAGACCAGGGTTCAATCCCTGGGTCAGGAAGATTCCCCTGGAGAAGGAAATAGCAACCCACTCCAGTAGTCTTGCCTAGGAAATCCCATAGACAGAGGAGCCTGGTGGTCTACAAGTCTTAGGGTCTCAAAGAGTTGGACATGACTTAGCAATTAAACAACAAAAATGAACTTCCTTATAAACATCTTCTGATATACCTGTGTAAGAGTTTCTTTTGGGTTATAGAAGTGATCCACATGCACTATACAAATGTTCATGTTTACAAAATAATTTTACATTATTTTTTAAAGTGCTTATGCTTTTATATACTCCCACTAGTAATATATAAGAAATCCTCCTTATCCTTTCAACTATTGGTTCTGTCAGATTATTGTATTTTGCAGATTAAATGAATGAAAAATGATATCTCTTTGTAGTCTTGATTTCTGTTGCAAAATTCAGACTCAAATTGAAGGAAGTAGGGAAAACCACTAGACCATTCAGATATGACCTAAATCAAATCTCTTATGATTATACAGTAGAAGTGAGAAATAGATTCAAGGGATTAGATCTGAGAGACACAGTGCCTGAAGAACTATGGTCGGAGGTTCGTCATTTTGTACAGGAGGCAGGGATCGAGACCATCCCCAAGAAGAAGAAATGAAAAAAGGCAAAATGGTTGTCTGAGGAGGGCTTACAAATGGCTGAGAAAAGAAGAGAAGTGAAAGGAAAGGGAAAAAGGAAAGATATACCCATCTGAATGCAGACTTCCAAAGAATAGAAAGAAGAGAAAAGAAAGCCTTCCTCAGTGATCAGTGCAAAGAAATAGAGGAAAACAATAGAATGGGGAAAACTAGAGATCTCTTCAAGAAAATTAGAGATACCAAGGGAACATTTCATGCAAAGATGGGCACAATAAAAAGGACAGAAATGGTATGGACCTAACAGAAGCATAAGATACTAAGAAAAGGTGGCAAGAATACACAGAACTATACAAAAAAGATCTTCATGACCCAGATAACCACAATGGTGTGATCACTCACCTACAGCCAGACATCCTGGAATGTGAAGTCCACTGGGCCTTAGGAAGCATCACTACCAACAAAGCTAGTGGAGGTGATGAAATTCCAGTTGAGCTATTCCAAATCCTCAAAGATGATACTATGAAAGTGCTGTACTCAATATGCCAGCAACTTTGGAAAACTCAGCAGTGGCCACAGGAGTGGAAAAGGTCAGTTTCTGTTTCAATCCCAAAGAAAGGCAATGCCAAAAAAATATTCAAACTAATGCACAGTTGCACTCATTTCATATGCTAGCAAAGTAATGCTCAAAATTCTCCAAACTAGGCTTCAACAGTGCATGAACTGAGAACTTCAAGATGTTCAAGCTGGATTTAGAAAAGGCAGAGGAACCAAAAATCAAGTTGCCAAAGTCCATTAGATCATCGAAAAAGCAAGAGAGTTCCAGAAAAACATCTGCTTTATTGACTGTGCCAAAGCCTTTGACTGTGTGGATCACAATAAACTGTGAAAAATTCTTAAAGAGTTGGGAATACCATATCACCTTACCTGCCTCCTGAGAAATCTGTATGCAGGTTAAGAAGCAACAGTTAGGACATGGAACAATGGACTGGTTCTAAATTGGGAAAGGTGTACGTCAAGGCTGTATATTGTCACCCTGCTTATTTAACTTATATGCAGAGTACGTCATTTGAAATGCTGGGCTGGATGAAGCACAAGCTGGAGTCAAGATTGCTGGTAGAAATATCAATAACCTAAGATATGCAGATGACACCACCCTTATGGCAGAAAGTGAAGAGGAACTAAAGAGCCTCTTGATGAAAATAAAAGAGGAGAATGAAAAAGCTGGCTTAAAACTCAGCATTCAAAAAACTAAGATCATGGCATCTGGTCCCATCACTTCATGGCAAATAGATGGGGAAACAATGGAAACAGTAACAGACTACTTTCTTGGGCTCCAAAATCACTGCAGATGGTGACTGCAGCCATGAAATTCAAAGACACTTGCTCCTTAGAAGAAAAGCTATGACAACCTAGCTGCTGCTGCTGCTGTTAAGTCGCTTTAGTCGTGTCCAACTCTGTGCGACCCTATAGACGGCAGCCCACCAGGCTCCCCCGTCCCTGGGATTCTCCAGGCAAGAACACTGGAGTGGGTTGCCATTTCCTTCTCTAATGCATGAAAGTGAAAAGTGAAAGTGAAGTAGCTCAGTTGTGTCCGACACTTCTCGACCCCGTGGACTGCAGCCTACCAGGCTCCTCTGTCCATGGGATTTTCCAGGCAAGAGTACTGGAGTGGGGTGCCATTGCCTTCTCCAGTGATGATAATCTAGAAAGCATATTAAAAAGCAGAGACATTACTTTGCCAACAAAGATCCCTCTAATCAAAGCTATGGTTTTTCCAGTAGTCATGTATGGATGTGAGAGTTGGACTATGAAGAAAGCTGAGAGCCTAAGAATTGATACTTTTGGACTGTGGTTTTGGAGGAGACTCTTGAGAGTCCCTTGGACTGCAAGGAGATCAAACCAGTTAATCCTAAAGGAAGTCAGTCCTGAATATTTGTTGGAAGGACTGATACTGAAGCTGAAACTCCAATACTTTGGCCACCTGATGCAAAGAACTGACTCATTTGAAAAGACCCTGATGCTGGGAAAGATTGAGGGCAGGAGGAGAAGGGATCAACAGAGGATGAAATGGTTGGATGGCATCACCGACTCGATGGACATGAGTTTGAGCAAGCTCCAGGAATTGGTGATGGACAGGGAAGCCTGGCATGCTGCAGTGTATGGGGTCGCAAAGAGTCAGACATGACTGAGTGACTTAACTGAACTGAGTTACTAATGAGATTAAGCGTCTTTTTCGATGTGTATTGACTATATTTTGTAGTCTGTGTAATGCCTGTTGAGGGCTTTTGTTCATTTTATTTATTTTTTTATCATTGAACTATAATTGACACGCAGCATTACATTGGTTTTGGGTGTGCAGCATAGTGATTGAACATTTGTGTACACTGTGAAATGATCACCACGAGAAGTCTGGTTACCCTCTGTCATCATTCTAATTTACCGTGTGTTCAGGGATTGACACCATAGAGTTGATTTGATAGAATTTTCCAGGTATGAGTATCAGCTATGCTCATTTTTAAGCTTGAAGAAACTAGCACAAATTCTATCTTTTTTTGTAGGGCCACACAATTCACATTTCATCAAGACATTATATAAAAGTGGCCCGTTAATCAGATCTCTTTTAAATGACAGAAAATCCATTTTCTTTTCCTATAGAAACCTGGTGGATTTTGCCCAACTTGCATTTTCCTTTAAAGTAGACACAATAGCACAACAAAGAACTTACAAGGAGTAAAACGGAAGGTCACAACTGTTGTTTCCTACTACACAGGGAGAGCTATCTAGACAGAGGAGGGTCCACCATGATGCTCCTGGAGCTTATATTTCAGAGTCCTTCACTTTCAGGGGCCCTTTGTAAAGCCTTGGTTGGGGCCCTAATTTTTTTGAATTTATGATTTTATATTCTTTTTCTTTCCTCCCTCCCTCCCCTCTCTGTCCCTCCTGCCCTCCCTCCCTCACTGTGTGGCACATGGAATTTTAAGTTCCCCAACCAGGGATTGAACCCACACCCTCTGAAGTGGAAGCAGAACCCACACCCCACTGAACCAGCAGGGAAGTCCCTTTATTCTTTTTCTTAAAGAGATATTTCCAAACTGTATAAACTTAAGGATACACAAAGCATCCTGGGTTTGTCTCTGAACATGGAAGTGTAAAAACATATATGAAGCTTAAATCCATTTTATACTAGGCAGCCTCTTGGTGCTGGGCCAAGCTCTGGAAGAAACCCTAGGCCACACTCAAATCTAGGCCTGGAAAGTGCTGGGCTAACTTGGGTTCAGGAGGCAAAATGAATGACTCCAACTTGGAAAATATCCTGTGTTATTTTATGTTAGCTTCTTCTTCCTTTCTTTCATCCTCACTAGCCTTTGCTGAGCATTCAGTACAAAAACATTCAGCATTGAAATAACACAATTACATTTAATAAACAATTTCTTTGTTGTAGGCTTTTTGAAAAGTGCTAAGATAACATTTCATGCAGATTTAATCCTAGGTTTAATCTATGAAATGGGTTAGCGCTGGGCACGTTTAAGCATTCAGCTTTGTCAGCGTCAGAACATGCTACAATTCTCCCTTACCGGTCTGTCTCAATTTCTGCCCCAATTCATTTCTGAACTCTGAGTCAAAAAAGCCCAAGAAGGACCTTAATCAAATCACACATCAGCTTAGAATAGTGATTTTAGTGATTTGGACATCTGGCCACTTGGAACTGAGAAAAGGCTGCCAACTCACTTGACAAAAGCTACTGAACATCTGTCAGCATGAAAATAGCTCTCCTAAGTGACCCTGAATCAGATTTCTATAGCCAACCTCACAATGAAAGGGCCTCTCTTCTTCTCCTGTTATTCAGATAAATTGGTGCCATCCAAGATATCCTACCAATATCCCACCAACAATGCCCTCTAAGGTATTTTGTGATGCGAGTGCAAATGGTGTTAACCATTGTCCCTTTCACCTGTACTTCCCCTGCTATGTGACGTTGACAGGGGTGATATTAAAAATGTTGAGCCACACGTGTGGCTCAGGCACTAAAGCAGGGTCTTGGAGAGTCTCGGTAGAGATCTTGGGAAGAGAGTTCCAGGGAGGGGAGGAGGGGAGCATGAAGGTGGGAGGCACACGTAGGGTTGAGGAAAACCATTGCTTAGCAAATGCTGCGGAGGAATTTCAGTATTTTACCATGCTATATGGCTGTACCAACGTGCTCAGCTAAACCAGCCTTGGACATAGGTACAAAATTTTAAAGATGATGGCCACACTTTGCCTCCAAATATACCACAGAAAGATGGAGAAAGATCTGAGCTGTGGTCTAGCTTCAATAGGGAAACATGTAGGGGGAAGTTTCAGACTCTGTGAGGCAGTGTTATTAGTTGGTGAGGAAGTACATTTAATAATCTCTTTCTCTGTATATGACTGCATTCTGTGTTGTACTCGAGCCAGACAGGGAGCAGTCTTGCTCTAGGACTTGCACTGTAGAGTACCCTACCATCATACACACACACACACGCATGTGCACACACATTTATTAAGGAAATGTGCACGTCTGTCACTTGGGATCCAGTGCTCAGTGTTGACATAGGAAACCCTAACCTCTAAACATCTGTGTACATGGCTAACACCTTCCGGGCACTGGGATACACCTTTCCACATGGCCTGCCCCGTGACCTCAAGACAAAGACAGCTGTGTCCAGATGCTGAGCAGACGCACGGGTTCTGCCACCGCCAGCCTTCAGAGATGGACACTTGCTTTTGAGTGCAGGGGGATTTAAGTGGCTGAAATGCTTAGGTAAGAGAAAAGACAAATTAATTAACTTGTCAAATCCTTCCTGTCAGCATGAAGGCAATAGACTCTTATACTATGAGGTATTGTTTCCCAGCAGTGCTTAGGATCCATTTTCTTAACTTCTCTTCCATGTTTAGTTGAGTTCATTTCCTGGTTCACAAGCTTGTGTAGTATTTGCAACGGTTGCACGGGTGCCTTAGGAACATTTTGGAGTATCAGTTAATCATATTACTCAAATATATATGCCTATATAGGTTTATGTAGATACTATTTATCTAGATATACATGTGGCAGTGTGTTTCTAGTTCTTTACACTGGCAACCAGATGAATATAAAATGCTATAATTACAAATAGTTGGTTGTCTTTATAAAATACTTATAAGATTTAATTAAAATTTCAAAAGGTTAAATTAAAATTTTCAACATTATTTAAATGGATTGAAATGTTAGTGGTTATCAATTATGATTTTCATTCCACCTTTTAAGTTTAATACATAATTTTGAATATTTTAGAAGAGAAATTTTTGAAAAATATATGAAAAATATGCGTTTTTACATTTAATATATATTATCAAAGTATATTAGAATTTCCATCTGCCTACAATGACATTCTATTTTTTACTTATTTAGATTATTACTGTCAATAGAACACAAGAAATATTAAAATGTTGATTATAACAGCTCTTTAGAAATTTTGCTAAGATATTATAAAATCAAGAAAAACAAATTTTATGGGCTGAACTGTAATTTTTTATGAATTGCATATGTTTTTTATTTCATTACTCATCCATATCCCAATAGTGGAATAGCAATAATAAAGTAGTAATCAGGGTTAATTTTTTTTTTAACTTTTAATTTTTTATTGAGGTATAGCCAGTTAATGATGTGATAGTTTCAAGTGAACAGCAGAGCCATACATAATACAGCGTTAGTTGTTTTTGGTATTTTACATTTTACCTGACTTTAAGCCATATAAAAACCAAGGCTTTTTACATATTTTGCCATTTTGTCCTTCTGACAGACTTGTAGGAGTAGAAAGGATCACATTTTAGTTGTTTGTTTGCTTCCCTTGTAACTTTATATAAACAGTGTTCGAGTCTCCATTTGCACTCTTCCCCTCAGGCCTTGCAAATGATAATCATGGCCCCAGGTTAAAGGTCTTAGAAACTGTATTGAGGTATTTTGAAGTCCCTGAGGTGTGATGAAACTTTGAGGAGTCTGTCAATAGAGAGCATTTGGCTTCTGCTTCCCTCTTTTTTGGGGGGCTTCTTTGGTAGCTCAGACAGTAAAGAATCCTCTAGCAGGCTGGAGACCTGGGATCAATCACTGGGTTGGGAAGATCCCCTGGAGGAGGGCATGACAACCCACTCCAGTATTCTTGCCTGGAGAATTCCATGGACAGAGGAGCCTGGTGGGCTACAGTCCATGGGGTCACAGAGTCAGACACGACTGAGTGACTTTCACTTCTCTCTTTGTACTAAGTGCTTGAGCTGGGACAAACCTCTAGACTTTACTGTCTCACTTCCTCCTCCTGGTGAATCAGATGCCACCTCAGCCACAGAGGAGCAAGATGTCAGCCATCCAGTGGGATGGGAGCATCAAGCCACAGCTGCCGTGCCAGTCCACAAGGACAAGGTTTTGCACGTTTTGTTTAAAAAAAAATAAATAGATTATAACTTGGAGAATGCATTTGAAGTACTTCATGACCGAGCTATTTGTAAGGATTAATTTAATATTTTATCTAATATTGCATATGTTTTGGAAATCATAGTAAAGACAACTAGAATCATAATACTCTTTCAGTGGCAAATGTCATATTACGTTTTTAGGGCATTACGTCAATTTAGTATTTCACGTATTATTAATAATGGCTCGTTACATAAAATTATTACTAAACTGGCAATTAAGTGAATGTGAAGGATCCATATGCTAAACTGCTCATAACATTTCAATTATAAATTTAAAATCAAGTGTCTTCTAGTGTACATTCACACCACTGATGAACAGTCCCTGTGCCAGGACCACCCAAATGAACTCCGCTTTGCAACAAATGATACTGATGTAAAGTCATTTAACACATTTTCCTGAATTTAAGAAAATTAGAAATGGAAGCAGACAAAGCAACTAGTGCTTTCTCTTGGTGGTAGTAAACCATTGGTTAAAACTGTAATTAGCTCTTTCTTGAATGTGTAAATCCTTTGTCGTGCCTTTTAAAAAAAGTTACCATCTTAGCCATTTTAATAGTTATTTTTATTTATTTGTTTGGCTCTGCTGGGTCTTTTGAAGAATGTGGGAACTTTGATCTTCATTGTGGCATACTGGATCTAGTTCCTTGACCAATGAAAATAGAAGGAGTATGCTCTTTTGCCGGAGAAGGCAATGGCACCCCACTCCAGTACTCTTGCCTGGAAACTCCCATGTACGGAGGAGCCTGGTAGGCTGCAGCCCATGGGGTCGCTAAGAGTCAGACATGACTGAGTGACTTCACTGTCACTTTTCACTTTCATGCATTGGAGAAGGAAATGGCAACCCACTCCAGTGTTCTTGCCTGGAGAATCCCAGGGACGGGGGAGCCTGGTGGGCTGCCGTCTATGGGGTCACACAGAGTCGGACACGACTGAAGTGACTTAGCAGCAACAGCAGCAGCAGCATGCTTGTTTGCTGGGGTGAAGGTGGATGATGAAAACTGGTCTCCCTGGGACGGGGTTGGTCAAGAAGATCTGAATTAAACTTTCCTGGTGATCCAGTGGTTAAGAATCCACCTTCCAATGCAGGGGACACCGTTTCCTTTACTGGCCTGGGAAGATTTCACAGGCTGTGGGGCAGCTAAGCCCACGTGGCCACAACTACTGAGCCCACGCATGTAGAGCCTGTGCTCCGCAACAAGAGAAGCCATTGCAACGAGAAGCCTGCACACCACAAGAAGGAATAGCCCCTGCTCACTGCAACTAGAGGAAGCCTGCGAGCAGCAGCAAAGACCCTGTGTAGCCATAAATAAACTTATTAATTAAAAGAAAAGAGATAGTGGGCAATTTCCAGATATACTAAAAAAGAGAAGATCAGAGTATATGAAGGCTATGAAGAACAAAGGGCACTTGCCTGGTGAAGACAGAAGGAATAACATATACAGAGGCAGAGAGAGAAGAAATAGCAGCACACGTTCAGGGGCGTGCAGATAGTTCATACTGACCTGACCACAGAGGGTACAGAAGCAGCCTGTGAGGCTGGGGAAGTGGCTCAGGAAGCCTCATAGAGTATTGTCTGTGCCTCACTCAGAGAAGAAAATTTATCCTTAAATGCTAGGATCTATGAAAAAACTATGCTATTGGCCCAAATTCTTTACCACTCTGTGTATCCACATTCTTTACCATGGGAGTTTGCAGTTCTTACCAAATAAAGATATAAAGTAAATTTCACTACATCTTGACTTTGGATTTGGCCAGGTGTCTGGTTTTAAGTTCAGTTGCTCAGTTGTGTCTGACTCTTTGCGACCCCAAGAACTGTAGCACACCAGGCCTCCCTGTCTATCACCAACTCCCGAAGTTTACTCAAACTCACTTCCATCGAGTCCATGATGCCATCCAGCCATCTCATCCTCTGTTGTCCCCTTCTCCTCCTGCCCCCAATCCCTCTCAGTATCAGAGTCTTTTCCAATGATTGAACTCTTCGCATGAGGTGGCCAAAGTATTGGAGTTTCAGCTTCAGCATCAGTCCTCCCAATGAATATTCAGGACTGATTTCCTTTAGGAAATCTGTTTTGGCCAATAGAGTGAAGTGTAGGTGATGGTGTATGTGCTTCAAGTGTAGGTCTTGTGTCTTTCCATTTCCCTACTTGTATCTCTGCCATTATCATGAGAAGGCCATGCTCAGGCTTGTGAAGTAAGAGCCATGTGGACCAGAGCCAACCCATCCCTGAAGCCCAGCCTAGGTCAGCCAAACCCTTCAGCAGATTTCAGTATCCACAGGCAAATAAATGCTTACTGTTGCATACATCTGAGATTTTTGTGCTTGTTTGCTATTCAGCATTTTATGTTACTTTCTAACTGATATAAAACCCTTCATCACAAGAGGTATATATACCCCAATTTGCATTTTAGGGTTGTTTTTTTTTAATCTGCATGTAATGGACAAATTAAAGAAGAGTGAAAAGGAGGCTGGGAGATCAGTGAGGAAATTGAAGAAAATCGTAGTGAAATACCAAGGGCTTTGAACTAGGCCCTTTGGCCATGGGCAGGAAGGTAGAGGAGCTTGGTGAGCTGCGATCCATGGGGTTGCAAAGAGTTGGACATGACTGAGCAACTAACACACACATAAACACAGGGAGGTGAGAAGAAGAATTAGGAGTTTTTCTTTTAAAAAAATTTGAGTTATGAAATATCTCAAACATACAGAAAAGTTCATAGAATAGTGTAACAACTGACACTCATGTGATCACTACCCAGCTTTAATATAAATCAAAATGTTGCTTCCTTTTTTAAAAAAAGTAGCCTCATTCCTCAGTTTCTCCTCTCTTCATCCCTCCTTAGAGGCAGTCACTGTCCTGAGGTTGGATACATTATTTCCATGCATGATTTTTAGTTTTAGATGTAAGTATGTGTCCATTAGCAATATGTACCATTTCCTCTATTTAGAGCTTTATCTATCAAACTATGCATCTTTTGCAATTGTTTTTATATTATGTTTGTGAGTTTTATCCATATTGATACATAGAAAACTAAAACATGGAGACATTTAGAGATAATAGAAAAGTAAAAATTAAGAATGTAAAATGCAAGAGAGAGGGGAAAAAAATCTCATATAACTACCATATTTCTAGCTAGGGTGATCATGTGAATTATAGACAAGAATGAGGAATGTAATAAAAAGAGCAGGTTTTAAATGAGGAGGGCTGGAAGAATTGAGCTCAATTTGAGTGTGGGGGAGAGAGTATGCTTATTGGGCCCATACTGATAGAATATGCTCTGTGGGCAATTGGATTTGAAGATTGCTCAGGAGCGTAATCTGGTCTGGAGAGAGAATCTTGCCCTTTTTTCCATAGTGATAGCAATCACAACTATGTGAGTTGGTTTCTTACACAGAAAGTGCAACTTGAGTAAGAAGAAAAGAAGACCAGGGACTTCCTTGGTGATCAAGTGGTTAAGACTTTGTGCTTCCAATACAGCGGGTACAGGCTTGATCCCTGGTCAAGGCACTAAGATCCCACGTACCTTGCAGCCAAAAGAAGAAGACCAAAGCAGAATTTTAGGCCACAGAAACTAACAGTTGAAGGCAAACAGAGGACCAAAAAACATGGCTCTTCTTACATCTTTCCAGAGAATGTTCTTTCATGCACTCCTATCAGCAAAGGATTTTTGAGCAGCCTTTTGCATAGACATATTTTATTTATGCATAAATGATATACTGGTCCTATATCGAAACTAACATATCATATGCATCATAACATATATTCCAAAATAGAAATTTTCAATATATAAGATATACACTAAATAGAAATTCAAGGTATTCAAATATTTTTGTACCCCCAGGAGTGTCCCCCTCACTTGTGAAGTCCCTGATTAAAATAGATCTTCTGACCTCCTCTTTCATTTGGGAAATTATGCTTTCAGTTCAGTTCAGTTGCTCAGTCGTGTCCAAATCTTTGCAGCCCCGTGAATCGCAGCACTCCAGGCCTCCCTGTCCAACACCAACTCCAGGAGTTTACCCAAACACACGTCCATCAAGTCGGTGATGCCATCCAACCATCTCATCTTCTGTCGTCCCCTTCTCCTCCTGCCCCCAATCCCTCCCAGCATCAGGGTCTTTTCCAATGAGTCAACTCTTTGCATGAGGTGGCCAAAGTATTGGAGTTTCAGCTTCAACATCAGTCCTTCCAGTGAACACCCAGGACTGATCTCCTTTAGGATGGACTGGTTGGATCTCCTTGCAGTCCAAGGGACTCTCAAGTCTTCTCCAACACCACAGTTCAAATGCTAATTAGATCCTTGAGGCCAGTCTCTTGCTACACCGTGTATTGGTCATGAAAATAAGAGCACTATTTTCTATTTCTTCTAAAAACATTTAATGTTTAATATCTTCAAAAATATAATAAGGGACATTATTTTTATTAGACTTATTTTTTAGACATTTATTTTGTTTTATTATTGGAATATAGTTGCTTTACAATGTTGTACCAGTCTTTACTGTACAATAAAGTGAATCAGCTATATGTATACATATATCTCCTCCCTCTTGCGCCTCCCTTCCAACTACTCCGCCGTTCCAGGTCATCACAGAGCACCAGGCTGAGCTCCTTGTGCTCTACAGCAGCTTCCCACTAGCTGTATATTTTACACATGGCAGTATATATATATGTCAGTGCCCTCCTCCAATTCTTCCCACCCTTCCTTTCCCCCCTTACGTCCTTGTCCATTCTCTATGTCTGTGTCTGTATTCCTGCCCTGCAAATTGCCGTGTCTCTATTCATCCGTATCATATTTCTAGATTCCATATATGTATGTTAAAATGCAATATTTGCTTTTCTCTTTCCCTTTTCTCTTTACTCTGTATGACAGACTCTAGGTTCATCCACATCACTACAAATGATCCAATTTTGTTCCTTTTTATGGCTGAGTAATATTCCATTGTATATATGGACTACATCTTTTTAAAAACACTTTTTATTTTGTATTGGAGTATAGCTGATTAATAATGTGATAGTTTCAGGTGAATAGCAAAGGGATTCAGCCATACATATATGTGTATTCATTCTCCCCCCAAACTCCCCTCCCATCAAGACTGCCACATAACATTGAACAGTTCCATGTGTTATACAGTAGGTTCTTGTTGGTTATCCATTTTAAATAGAGTAATGTATCACATCTTCTTTATTCATTCATCTGTCAATGGAGATTTAGGTTGCTTACATGTCCTGGCTGTTGTAAATAGTGTTGCAGTGAACATTGGGGTACATGTGTCTTTTTGAATTATGGTCTTCTCATCAAATTTATTTTTAAACAATTAACTGAAATTCTGGAAATTAAACTTGACTCAAGAGACAAAAACGTTAAGTGACAAGGACTCACTGCAGTTAAAAAAGGGCCCACAGACTCTCCTTCTCCTTAAATGTGACTTAGAGTGGAAAATTTCAGTGCTTTCCTTTGTTCCCAGCAGTGAGATTCATGCAGATTTCTTCTCAGCTCTAATTTCCCAAAAAGTCAGGGCTTACTTCTCCATCACCTTTGGTGGGCTTGACTCATAAGCCTGAGTCACAAATGACTCAGGTGAGCTGGAACCACAAAGACTGGTGCCTCCAGCTTAGAAGAACCTCAGAGCCCAGCCCACCATCAGGGTGAAGAATCTAAAGGCTCACGTACGGATGAGAATGATGTGGACAGAGTTACTAGAATATAGGCCTGTTAACCATCAGGGAATTGCTGAAGCTGAGGGTTGAAAAATTAGGGTTGTGTCGAGGAGCCCTCATACCCTGTCTTCCCTTTCTCCTGACTCAGGGCCAGAAATCAGCGGTCCAGTGATGGAGACCTATAGAGTTTCCAGAAGCTGACGTGTTCTGAGCCTGTATGGTTAGAGTTGATTATGAACAGACAGTAATCAACAGACCCATAGAATTGCTCAACACAATGGAAGTTTATTTTTTGCTCCTAACAGTACAGTAGAGTTGGAAAAGCATTGTTGGAAAAAGCAAAGGAAATGTGATTCTGTGCCATGTTGCCGTTCTGGGACTCAGGCTGGTGGTGACATTGCCATCTTTAAAACTTGGCTTCCAGGAGAATACAGGACAGGAGAGTTGAGGCGGTGCATTTCCATCTCTGTCAGCCAGAAAACAGGAATGAGCATGAAGGAGTATGTCCGGGAGGATTATGTGGGCCAAAGCAAGAAGCGGTGGACGCCATCTGCACTCACGTTCTGCTGGAGAGAACCCAGCTGTATGTCATCTTCCTCCCCACAACTGCAAGGAGAGCTGGGGCCTGGGGCCTGCTAGATGTCCAGAGAAGCAGGGAAGGCTTTTATTGGCTGGTCAGCTACCACAGAGCCATTTCTATTTCGCTGGTGTCTGGAGCAGCTTCTGGTAAAATGGGAAGGGACTTGGGGGCCTGAGCACAGTGACTGCAACAAAAGTGAGGACTTGTTTGCAGAGAGTATACTGAGTTTCCTTCCCACCAGGAGCAAGAGAGGTAAGCAGCAGCCACATGAGCTGATTCTGTCTGTGGACACAACAGCTGCTCTCTGGAGGGAAATTTCCTGTTTCTGGGAAGCTGGTCAACTTCTCCTCCAAAACAGAGTATCAATCGGCAGAAATGAGTTCCAGGGGGCTTATGAAACATTCGTTCACTCCATCTGACCGCAGGAGTAGGGATAGGAAGTCAGTGCCATTGAACAGACAAAGGAGAATGAGACAGAGTCATGTCTGTCTTCAGAGGAGCCCGAGCATCTGACTCTCTGAAAGTGCAGGGTGTCCTTGAGGAAAGTTCTGCTGACAGTTCGCAGATGCTGGGGGGGAGTGCTCTGAGTGCAGCAGTGCCAGGACAGGAGCCCTCCTTTATTACGACCCACCCCTGTGCAGGTAAAGAGCTGAGGCGGAACCAGCATGCGCAGATTCTCTTCCCCTCTGCCCTTGGCCCAAGGGCAACCACACAAAATGGGATTAATTGGGATT
Organism: Bos indicus; assembly: GCF_029378745.1. Lineage (NCBI taxonomy): Eukaryota > Metazoa > Chordata > Mammalia > Artiodactyla > Bovidae > Bos > Bos indicus. The sequence continues at coordinate 9,033,509 of NC_091769.1, read as the reverse complement.
ATGGGGGCTTTGGCTGCTTGGCTGCTACTCAAGGATGAATGCTTAATTTATGTCTCAGTGATCTTGACTCCTGCCTGATTAAACTGGTTCACTCGGGCCATTGTTTGCCAAGGACTTTCCTTTTGAAAGAGTGGCTACAGGTGGTTCTTTTGTGTGACAGACTTTTAGCTTTGCTACAGTACATGGCTCTAATGGATGGCTGCAATACCACCTTTCTCTCAGAAATCACTAAAAGCACAAATAAATTCAGTAGGTTCTCCCCTCACCTTTTCAGGACTTTTCTTGTGATGGCAAAGTGTCAACAGGTGTGATTGTTCAAGAATATATAGAACAGATGTCGAATTATTACTGTGCAAGAGAAAAGAGCATTTGTTTGGAAAATATCCACTGAGTAGAGATGTTAAGATTCAGAGCGTCTCACCTCCCCTTAGCAACTCACTCCTGCAAATCAAAAGGTGCCCCTTGGAGTCCCAGTCCTGATGGTGCCTGGTGCCCTGGCTTCCCTGTGCTGTTTCTGCTAGTGAATGGGCTTCTGGGTTAGGCAAGCAGTTCAGTCTCGGAGGTCTGCTCCAGCCTGAGCTGAGCTCTGTTGTGGTTTGAAGGGATGAGAATGTTGGGCTACTTGGATTTAAGTGAAGATTGTCCATAAACATGAACTGGTTTGATGGTTTTAACCCATTTGACTGGTGAAGTTAATTTACTAACATACGAAACAACTTTTGGACTGACTTCATGTTTTCTTTCTTGGCCCTTGAAGTCAGTCATAAAAGCCAAATTGGTTTGGGCCCATCTGCCCTAGGGCATACTCGAGACTTTTTCAGAGACCATGTAAACATCTTCAGAAGCAAATAAGCTGTTAGACTGAATAACTAAGTAAAGTTTCTGTCCAAAATGGATGTTATGAGGAACCATAGTCTATGACTTTTGTGTTTAGTTAAAAATAAAGATTGTTTTAGTATAGTAAGCTAACATGACAGAGACCTGTGCATTAACCATGTGATAATTATTTTAATTAATTAATTCTAGAAACTTATTTCTGAGTATCATACAAACTACCATGGAGCTTAGGAACATGCTCTATGCCTAAGCCATCCTCTCCCATTCTCTGTTGGTATGGTATTATTTGGACTATACTTGAGAAATGTCCGAATGTATCAATATGATTTCTCCTGCTGCTGCTAAATCGCTTCAGTCGTGTCCGACTCTGCGCGACCCCATAGACGGCAGCCCACCAGGCTCCCCCGTCCCTGGGACTCTCCAGGCAAGAACACTGGAGTGGGTTGCCATCTCCCTCTCCAATGCATGAAAGTGAAAAGTGAAAGCAAAGTCCCTCAGTCGTGTCCAACTCTCCACGACCCCATGGACTGCAGCCTACCAGGCTCCTCCATCCGTGGGATTTTCCAGGCAAGAGTACTGGAGTGGGGTGCCATTGCCTTCTCCAAAAAAAGCAGCTACAAAACATAATTAAGGTGAGAAATCTATCACATATCTTCGAAAAGTCCAGTGATAAGTATTTGGGTTCAAACTCTGCTTTCTACAATGATTCCATAAGTTTAAAGACTTTTCTGGAAAATGCAATTATGAGCATATTATGATGTTAATTAAAAATTACTTTAAATTTTATAACATCTTATCTCCTGAAAATACTCTGACGATAAAATTTAGGATTTAATCAACTAGAGAGTGAATGATAGTAAAATTGAGTGAGTAACTCAATCTAAACATGAGAAAGAAATAGAGATCCTAGGGAAATAGATAGATGAGAGCATATGAGTCTAGAATGGAAATTATTCAACTCCATCAAATAACTTAAAAGTTAGAGAGAGGGTAAAGATGTTGCTCGGATTCAGAATTAGCAGAAGTGAGAGATGCCATTTTCCTGAAGTTGCATGAAGCCCTTCAGAGACGATGAGATAAGAAAGGTTGCTCCAAGCATTGTATGAATACCACAGGAACTTTGGGTACCTAGTCACTTGCCTCCCTCAGGGGGTAGTCAGGGTACCCCCTCCCCTGCTGTGAGCACTGGTACTCAGTTGCTCAGAATTGTCCTATTCTTTGCAGCCCCATGGACTGTCACCCACCAGGCTCCTCTGTCCATGACATTTTCCCATCAAAGAATATTGGATTGGGTTGCCATTTCCTCCTCCAGGGGATCTTTCTAACTCAGAGACTGAACCCTCATCTCATGCATCGGTGGCTGGATTTTTTAACCACTGTGCTGCCTGGGAAGCCTCCCCTGCTGAGTGAAGTGAAAGTGAAGTCGCTCAGTTGTGTCTGACTCTTTTCGACCCTGTGGACTGTAGGCCACCAGGCTCCTCCATCCATGGGATTTCCCAGGCAAGAATACTGGAGTGGGTTGCCATTTCCTTCTCCAGGGGATCTTCCCGACCCAAGGATCGAACCCGGGTCTCCCGCATTGCAGACAGACGGTTAAACCTCTGAGCCACCACGGAAGATCCTTCCAAAAGTTGGACAGTTTGAAGATCTGTTCTACTGCTGTGTGTGGAGACATAGTCTTACCATGGGATGTTAGAGCTGGCAGAGACCCACAGAATCTTCCAGTTTAACCCTGACTTTTATAAAGAGGAAATTGAGGTCCAGAGAGGGAGATAAGCTTTCCTGGAGTTACACAGAAATATTCCCATTGCCCTTACTTGATTTACTAGGAACCACTCACCCTGTAAGGGCTTCCATACTGGCTCAGTGGTAAAGAATCTGCCTACCAATGTAGGAGACTTGGGTTTGAACCCTGGGTTGGGAAGATCCTCTGTAGAAGGATATAGTAACCCATTCCTGGAAAATCCCATGGACAGAGGAGCCTGGAAGGCTACAGAATTGGACATGAGGTCACAGAGTTGGACCCAACTTAGTGACTGAGCACACACATATACTTCCCACATATAGAAAGTGAAATTATTCAGCTTTCTTGCTACCACACAGATATTTTATTTAAAATAATCACTCTAATATTGCATATTACTATGTCTGTCTTTAAGTAATTTCTCTTGATTAAAGTACTCCTCTAATCCTGAATCCCCTGTCAGAACCAAACACCGCTGATTATGTATTGGTTGCAACTGTTCTCTCGTTATGTCCTGAAAGCCTGCCTGTTTTCCCCACCAAGCGCCTATGGGCAGTGACCAGGTTCTTACCTTTCTTTGACTCTCTCACCCAGTAGGAGACAATATTAATAATATGGTGTGGATGGCTCTAGATACCTCAACACAACCTTTTGCCCCCCAAGTCCCCGCACTTTTAGTTGTTGAAAGTTAGGGGATGTTGCAGAAGGTCTTATAAAGTGTTTTTTAAGAGGGTTTGATAGCTCTCAGAAGCTCCTTCTACAAAATTTGGTTTTGAGCTCCTAGTAATCCTACGAAGTTGCCTTAGAGTATCAGTAAAAAGGGGCATGTTTTTAGAAGATAATAAAAGTTATGTTCTGATTAAAATATTCATTCTAAGATACTTTACATATAGGTAAAGAAAGAAAGTAAAGTACTTTATAGGTAAAGTAAGAAATTAATAGGTTTCTTAGGGGAGATGTTTTTGTTTATTTTCAGTGTGGTTTTGTTTTGTTAAGTTGTACTAGCTGGAAAATTCAGGCTTTGCATTCAGGCCTGACCCTGGTTAAGGATGTGAAGCTGGCCAAGCTGAGTCCCTGCAGGGCTTCACATGCCAGCAAAGCACCCCTCAGCAGGACACTCGACCCCTGGCTCCCCAGGCTGTCCTTACACATCAACATCCAAGCATCTCATAAATGAAATAATGAACAGGCCCATCTCCAGCCCAAACTCCTGTGAGCAGAGTGGGAACTGAGGAACTGGGTCATTAAAACTACATCAAGGTCCTCCAGAACCACATTAGGGATGTGTGAGGAGAGGGTGTGTAGGTTGTCTCTAAAAGAGGGCCCTACTGGAAACCTAAAATGTTGAGTGGGAAGAGCTGAGGAAGCTCTACCAATCTGGCCTCATCCCCTATCAACGCCTTTGATCATTTAATTGATGGGGTAATTTCAGTTTTCTCCATGTGTCACCAATAATTTCTTCATGATGGAGGCAGTGTTGGATATTGGTCAAGATAAGCCTAGGTTCTGGAGGTAAATTCTCTCATGGACAACTTGTTATCCTCTGGGGCTTTAGTTTCCTCATCTCACCATTAGTGAAGTGAAGTGAAGTCACTCAGTCATGTCCGACTCTTTGCGACCCCATGGACTGTAGCATACCAGGCTCCTCTGTCCATGGGATTTTCCAGGCAAAGGTACTGGAGTCCAAGGTTGCCATTTCCTTCTCCAGAGGATCTTCCCCACCCGGGGATAGAACCCTGGTCTCCCACATTGCAGGCAGAGGCTTTACTGTCTGAGCCACCAGGGAAGCCTATCTCACCATTAGGAGGTACTAATATTACTACCTCACAGAGTAATCATGAGGATAAAACTAATGTATCAAAGCATTTAGGACAATGCCTGGCATAGTAAGCCCTCAACTAGTATTAGGAGGATAAACATCATTATTTTGACATTAAGGAGGCATTGTGTAAATGGTTGGATATGTTGATTCCAGTCATTGGAAACAAGGCAGCCTAAAATACAAGATTTGATTTCCCTTATGTTAGCACTTAGACATAATTTTGCAAGCTGACAACAGCATGGGCCTTGAACATTAACCTAATATACCAAGAAATAAAAACACTAGTCAAGATAGCAGGAACAGCATAAATCATAGATACTATATGTAATTTTAAAAAATTAGTGACAACAAAATTGCTTCATTACACATTTATATGACTATGTGGATTTCATATTTCCAAAATGTCTTAACAGTTTCCAACAGGAACTGTGACTTGACAAGATATTTAGCCCTCAACAAGTAGAAAAGCTTTTGGCTGGTGATAAAAAATTTAATGAGTTGATGGAGACAGAGGTTAAGTCTTTACATTGTGAGGTTCTATTGACTCTTCCTCAGCCTTGCCCTTTATCCTCGTTTATATCTGAGTTTGTAAAAAGCCCTTGAAAGGCAGACTATTCATTAGTGGTTCCATAGTAGATGATTATGTTCAGTTGTTATTTCGTCTGTGCCACCGCTGTCTAGCTTATGTTACGCAGCGAGACAAGTGCTGCATAGAGCAAATGAAAGACAGGGTTTCAACACAAGTTAAAGCTTCCATTGTAAAGAGAGAGCGTTTTGAAATGGCCTTGTGAGAGGGCAGAAGCACTGTGCCAGGTGTAGCTGGGCAACAAGGCTGCCCACAGCCTGGGCAGACCCGTCTGGGAGGGAGCCCACAGGGAGGTGAAAGGGGAGCAGAGGGCACAGTCTTCCAGAGCGGCTCCCTGTCGGTAGTTTAAAAGATACTACGTTGGATAATGGGTTTTAAGAATATGGTGGGTATTAGAAGAGGCTGAGTGGAGGTGGCTGTTGAATTTCCAGAGACTGAAGTCAAAGGGTGGCCCCTGCATTTTAAATTCTAGTTTTGTGTACCACCACCCCCCCGCCCCGGCCCCCGCCTCAGCCAGCAGTGTCAGATACCGCCTCCAAGCTTGCCACCACTCCAAAGTTTAAAAATGGTCAGACTCTGGACAGCAGACTTAAAGGCTAAAAACTTAGATTTTTTTCTGGTCTAGTAGTAAGCATAGGAAAAGCTGAGAAAGCTGTGGAAGATAATAAGAGTATTAATCAGTGATGGTGGTGCTTTCTCCTTTTCCTTTTTCAATGGCCTTTTAAAAGCAGTGGGGACTCTCCTGGTGGTCCAGTGGTTAAGATTGCACACTTCCAATGCAGGGGGCTCAGATTCGATCCTGTGTTAGGGAACTAAGATTTCATGTGCCACACCATGCAGCCCCCTTCCCCCAATTTTTTTAGGTGATAAAAGCAATGATCTGAGGGTGCCAATCACAACAACAAAAAAAGGGCCCTTCGTGTGCAGAACACTATGTAAGGGCAGGTGACAGACTGGAGAGTCATTGCTGCTGCTGCTGCTGCTAAGTCGCGTCAGTCGTGTCCGATTCTGTGCGACCCCAAGGACAGCAGCCCACCAGGCTCCCCCGTCCCTGGGATTCTCCAGGCAAGAGCACTGGAGTGGGTTGCCATTTCCTTCTCCAGTGCATGAAAGTGAAAAGTGAAAGTGAAGTCGCTCAGTCATGTCCGACTCTTCGAGACCCCCTGGACTGCAGCCTAGCAGGCTCCTCTGCCCATGGGATTTTCCAGGCAAGAGTACTGGAGTGGGGTGCCATTGCCTTCTCCGGAGTCATTGCTAGCCAGGTTTATAAAGTAAGCAAGTGCTTCAGTAAGCTGTAGTATTTACTCTCAGGAATCAGGCACTTCTTTGTTTTGATATCTCGTGTTTCAAGAAAGACTGTGTTGCTATAGAGGAGGCGGCAGCGTTAAGTGGCATGAAGTCAGCCTGTGGCATTCCCTACCTCTGGGGTCAAAGATCGTCACATTGTAGGTGAATTTCAGAGGGGGCCAGATTATTCTGTGGCAAATAGTAACATTTGCTGTCATGCGTGTTAAAAGTCTGGTAATCAAATCTCATGCCTCAGGGAGTGAATGCATCTTGCAAGGGGCCAGCCCTTTTATCTTCTGTTCCACCTTTGCCTACGGGAAACATGACAGATTTGGTGGGAAGGGAAAACACATTCATTGAAATCACAAGAGCTATGTGGGGAGCTGGGAGGCAAAAGGAGGGGAAAGTCTGGTTTCTCAGCTCTGGGATGTTGGCTATCTCTCTGGAAATTTCTCTGGACTGGCAAGTTTTGAGGATCTGCAAGGAAAGCCAAGACTTGATAACTAGCCTCCTGACTGAGTCTGGGCAAGTCTTAGGGTTTGGCGGGAGAAGGTGGCCCTTTGAAGATGGCCCTTTGGTCAGGGTCCCCAGATCATCTGGGGTCAGTTCTCTGCTTCCCAACCACCTGGACATGAGGAGGATTGGCCGTCTTCATGTTCCATTTTCTTCCTCTCTTCCCCCTTCTCTCCTTCTCTCTCTCATCTTTCTCTTTCTTCCACTTACAGGTAGTGGGAAAGAGCCTATGTTTCTCTCTGAATGGCCGTTAGAAGCTCCGCAGCAGTGGTCCCCAACCTTTCAGCACCAGGGATCCGTTCCATGGAAGCCAGTTTTTGCCAGAGCAGTGGGGTGCAGGGGGATGGTGCAGGCATCATCATAATGCTAAGGGGAGTAGTGGGGGACAGCAGTAGACACTTTGCCCACTGGCCCACCGCTCACCTCCTGCTGTGCGCCCCAGTGCCTAACAGGCCACAGACTGGTACCAGTTTGCAGCCCAGGGGCTGGGGACCCCTGCTTCACAGGACTCCAGTGCCGAGAGGCTCTGGAGAAATCCCCCCTCTCAGTGCCTCAGGGAGGAGGCAGAACCTGGGGCTGGTTAGAGTGTGGTGCCTGGTGGCCTGGACATGGGCACTCTCCTCACTCCAGCACACTCTATCCTGCCGTCCCTGCTGTGCCCTCCCCGTCAGCATGCAGACGTGCTCCCACAGTGCGCAGTATAATGCAGAACCAGTCAGCTGTCTCTCCAGTCCCATATGGGATTCCCTGGTAGCTCAGCTGGCAAAGAATCCACCTGCAGTGTAGAAGACCACAGTTTGATTCCAGTGTCGGGAACCTCTGCTGGAGAAGGGATCAGCTACCCACTGCAGTATTCTTGGGCTTCCCTGGTGGCTCAGCTGGTAAAGAGTCACCTGCAATGTGGGAGACCTGGGTTCGATCCCTGGATTGAGAAAAAGCCCCTGGAGAAGGGAAAGGCTACCCACTTCAGTATACTGGTCTGGAGAATTCCATGGACTGTATAGTCCACAGGGTCGCAAAGAGTCGGACATGACGGAGCAACTTTCACTTTCACTTTGCGGTCCCATGTGCTCCTCAAGCTCTTCTCTCTCCACTGTCCTTCAAGCTTCTCAGAGGTGTTCATGGAGTGCTGTTTCTTCTCCTCAGGTCCCATTCTCGTCTCTGGTTCCCTCCTGCTTCATCATCTACCCTCCATTCTTGTCAACATCACAGGCAACTTCCATGTGGTCCAACCTGGTGATACTTTCAGGTCTCATCCTGCCTCACCTCCCAGGATGCAACAGACCACCCCCTCCTTCCCAAGCACGCAGTGTTTCTTTGTTTCTGTGACACTTCATTCTTTTGGTTTTCTCCTCAGTTTCCTCACTGGTCCAGAGGTCTGTTCTCTCCCTAGGTGATCTCACCAACCCATTACTTTAATAGTACCTGGGTGCCAAGGATCCCCAAATATGTTAAGCTCCAAATTTTTATATCCAGTGACTTCTTGGATGTCTCAGAGGCCTCTCAAATGCAAAATGGCCAGACCTGAACTCTTCCTATCCCCACTGTCTATCTTAGAAGAGATTTTCCTGAAAATCTTAGGAAATCAGTCCAGACACCCAGAAACATGAGAGCCATCTTTCTCTCTCCCACCATGCATATCAAATTCTTCACCACATCCCATCAATTGTGTTTCTGAATTATTTTGCAATTTCATTCATGTCTCTTCTTTTCACTGCCACCAAGTCCAAGCCAACCTCACCCTTCACCTGGACAATGGCAACATCGCCCAACTAGTCTCCTCACTTCTGCATCTGCCCATTTAGGTTGAACCCATTCTTAAATGGAACTTATTTTTCTATTTAATAATGAGAGATCTGTTAACATAAGTTCAAGCATATGATTTTTCTGCTTATAATTTTTCCATTGCAACTTGATATGAAATTGAAAGTGAAGGTCACTCAGTTGTGTCTGACTCTTTGCAACCCCATGGACTATACAGACCATGGAATTCTCCAGGCCAGAATACTGGAGTAGGTAGCTTTTCCCTTCTCCAGGGGATCTTCCTGACCCAGGAATCAAATCAGGGTCTACCGCATTGCAAGCAGATTCTTTACCAACTGAGCTATGAGGGAAGCCCTGCAACTTGATATGGCCTACGAGAATTTGGTGCTACCAATTCTTGGTCTCACTTTCTCTCTTGTCTCTCTAGTTCCCTGTCCCCTAACGTCACTTCCATTCCAAGCCCTTTCCAGCCCTCGGCTTCCCCAATACTGATCCTTCTACCTGGAATGCTCTTTCTCTCACCTTTTGCCTGACTGATTTCTGCCAGTTTCTCTCAGATCTTAATGTACAGTTGACCCTTGAACAAAATGGGTTTGAACTTCATGGATCCACTTATACAATACCACACAGTCTGTGGTTGATCGAATCCATGAATGCAGAAGAGCCAAGCATGCAGAGGGCCAACTATAAGTTATACACAGATTAACCCCAGTATTATTCATGGGTCAACTGTGGTTATCACTTCCTCATGGGAGCTTTCTTTAATTCCTGAACTAAATTAGACCCCCAGCTACGTTCTTTGTTCCTCATTCTTTTCCTTCATTTATTATAATTTATAATTATAAATATTCACTTGTTGACAGTCTTATATTCCCATAAGCTCCATGAGGTTAGGGGTTATGCTTGTTCATCATTATTACCTGGATCATGGGTCAATGCCTGCCGCCTAGTAGGTACTCAGTCTGTATCTGTTAGGAATGCATACTCATCAGGGTCATCACCAACTATTGAGTGACACTCAAAAGGGAAGAAGGAGGGTGTCTGAGCAAGAAGAGCACTTAATCATCTCAGCATTTTAGGCAGTATTATTATTTTCCTTCCATACCCTAAAATGAGTTACGATGTCCTTTATAATTGTCAGTCTGATGGCAGAGTTCCTGAAAACCAAGTTCTTCCCTTAATTATTAAATGTGCTGTTGTGTCCTAGTTAGCTGGGTGGATCTACAACAGCTGGAAAATCAACTAGTGGATAAGCACGCACTGAGCATACCCACCACTGAGACAAAGGTAATGAGAGCACAAGACTCTCAGGGCATGACTAGCCCAGGTGGAAAGACACAGTCACAAAACAGTATACACATGACAAGCACATCCGGTCTACGGCATGTGATTTACACGGTCTCTACAGATATCTGCCTGCCCACATGGGCTGGTGAGGTGGTATGCTAGCAAGAGCTGATCACAAGTCAGGGCTCTGATCCTGTGTTTATGAGATGCTGGGTAAGCTGCTTTGTCTCTCTGGGCCTCAGCTTTCTCCTCTGTCTAATGAGGATAAGGATACTTCTCTTTCTTGCATCACAGAAAAGGGAGAGAAATCATGGTGGGCACAGAGGCTCTGGCTGCAGCAGACCTGGGTCACGCAGCATGTGACCTAAGCCCTCTTGGAGGAGATCGCCATTAGCTCCACCATACAGCCACCAAGCAGACAACCCACAGACTGCAGAACAATTATACCAAAGAAATTCTCACACTGTTAAGAAAGTTCTAGAACCCACAACAGATTTCTCAACCTGAGGATGCGGCAAAGAGACTGAGAACCCCCAGAGAATTTGACGTTGAAGGCCAGTGGGATTTGATTACAGAACTTCCACAGGCCTAGGGAAACAGACTCTTGGCAAACACAAGCCAAACAAAACCTTGTGCACACCAGGAGCCAGGAGAAAGGAGCAGTGTCCCCACCAGAGACTGAGCCAGATCTGCTTGTGAGTGTCCAGGAGTCCCTGGCAGAGGTGTGGGCAGTGGCCTGCTGCGGGGTCGGGGGCGCTGAAAACAACTGTGGCTGCACAAGTCCTGCTGAAGGAGGCAGCTATTACCTTCCTTACCTCCGCCATGGTTTGGCCTCAAACAGAACAACAGGGAGGGAACCCAGCCCTGCCCATCTACAGAAAATTGGATTAAAGATTTACTGAGCATGGCCCCACCGTCAGAACAAGACCCAGTTTCTCCCACAGTCAGTCTCTCCCATCAGGAAGCTTCCATAAGCCTCTTATCCTTCTCCTTCAGATGGCAGACAGAATGAAAACCACAATCACAGAAAACTAACCAAATTGAAACAGTGAGAGACTGTTTTTTTGGGCTCCAGAATCACTGCAGATGGTGACTGCAGCCATGAAATTAAAAGATGCTTGTTCCTTGGAAGAAAAGCTATGACCAACCTAGACAGCATATTAAAAAGCAGAGACATTACTTTTTTAACAAAGGTCTGTCTAGTCAAAGCTATGGTTTTCCCAGTAGTCTTGTATGAATGTGAGAGTTGGAGTATAAAGAAGTTCCAAGGCTGAGTTCAAAGAATTGATGCTTTTGAACCTGTGGTGTTGGAAAAGACTCTAGAGAGTCCCTTGGACTGCAAGGAGATCCAACCAGTCCATCCTAAAGGAAATCAGTCCTGAGTATTCATTGGAAGGACTGATGCTGAAGCTGAAATGCCAGTATTTTGGCCACCTGATGGGAAGAACGGATTCAGAGCAAAAGACCCTGATGCTGGGAAAGATTGAAGGCAGGAGATACCTGGAGTAACAAGCAAATTTGGCCCTGGAGTACAAAATGAAGCAGGGCAAAGGCTAACAGAGTTTTGCCAAGAGAATGCACTGGTCATAGCAAACATCCTCTTCCAACAACACAAGAAATGACTCTGGACATCACCAGGTAGACAATACCAAAATCGGATTGATTATATTCTTTGCAGCCAAAGATGGAAAAGCTCTATACAGTCAGCAAAAACAAGGTTGGGAGCTGACTGAGGCTCAGATCATGAACTCCTTATTGCAAAATTCAGACTTAAATTCAAGAAAGTAGGGAAGACCACTAGACCATTCAGGTACAACCTAAATCAAATCCCTTATGATTATACAGTGGAAGTGACAAACAGATTCAAGGGATTAGATCTGACAGACAGAATGCCTGAAGAACTGTGGACGGAGGTTCGTCATTTTGTACAGGAGGCAGGGATAGAGACCATCCCCAAGAAGAAGAAATGCAAAAAGGCAAAATGGTTGTCTGAGGGGGCCTTACAAATAGCTGAGAAAAGAAGAGAAGCAAAAGGAAAGAGAGAAAAGGAAAGATATACCCATCTGAATGCAGACTTCCAAAGAATAGCAAGGAGAGATAAGAAAGCCTTCCTCAGTGATCAGTGCAAACAAATAGAGGAAAACAATAGAATGGGAAAGACCAGAGATCTCTTCAAGAAAATTAGAGATACTGAGGGAACATTTCATGCAAAGATGGGCACAATAAAGGACAGAAATGGTATGGACCTAACAGAAGCAGAAGATACTAAGAAAAGGTGGCAAGAATACATAGAAGAACTATACAAAAAAGATCTTCATGACCCAGATAACCACAATGGTGTGATCACTCACCTAGAGCCAGACATCCTGGAATGTGAAGTCCAGTGGGCCTTAGGAAGCATCACTACCAACAAAGCTAGTGGAGGTGATGGAATTCCAGCTGAGCTATTTCAAATCCTGAAAGATGATGCTGTGAAAATGCTACACTCAATATGCCAGCAACTTTGGAAAACTCAGCAGTGGCCATAGGACTGGAAAAGGTCAGTTTTCATTCCAATCCCAAAGAAAGGCAATGCCAAAGAATGTTCAAACTAATGCACAGTTGCACTCATTTCACATGCTAGCAAAATAATGCTCAAAATTCTCTAAACTAGGCTTCAGTAGTACGTGAACTGAGAACTTTGAGATGTTCAAGCTGGATTTAGAAAGGCAGAGGAACTAGAGATAAATTGCCAACATCCATTGGATCATAGAAAAAACAAGAAAGTTCCAGAAAAACATCTACTTCTGCTTTATTGACTGTGCCAAAGCCTTTGACGGTGTGGATCACAACAAACCATGGAAAATTCTTAAAGAGTTGGGAACACCATATCACCTTACCTGCCTCCTGAGAAATCTGTGTGCAGGTCAAGAAGCAATAGTTAGAACCAGACATGGAATAATGGACTGGTTCCAAATTGGAAAAGGATTATGCAAAGGCTGTCACCCTACTTATTTAACTTATATGCAGAGTACATCATGTAAAATGTTAGGCTAGATGAAGCACAAGCTGAAATCAAGATTGCCACAAGAAATATCGGTAACCTCGGATATGCTGATGATACCACCCTTATGGTAGAAAGTGAAGAGGAACTGAAGAGCCTCTTGATGAAAGTAAAAGAGGAAAGTGAAAAAGCTGGTTTAAAACTCAACATTCAAAAAATGAAGATCATGGCATCCGGTCCTATCACATCATGGCATCCGGTCCCATCACATCATGGCAAATAGATGGGGAAACAATGGAAACAGTGACAGGCTTTATTTTCTTGGGTATCCAAAATCCCTGCAGATGGTGACTGCAGCCATGAAATTTAAAGACACTTGCTCCTTGGAAGAGAAACTATGACAAACCTAGACAGCATCTTAAAAAGCAGAGACATTAACTTGCCAACACAGGTCCATCTAGTCAAAGCTAGCCCCTTGGGCTGCAAGGAGATCAAACCAGTCAGTCCTAAAGGAAATCAGTCCTGAATATTCATTGGAAGGACTAATGCTGAAGCTCCAATATTTTAGCCACCTGATGCGAAGAACTGACTCATTGGAAAAGACCCTGATGCTGGGAAAGATTGAAGGCAGGAGGAGAAGGAGACAACAGAGGATAAGATGGTTGGATGGCATCAGCGACTCGATGGACATGAGTTAGAGCAAGCTCCGGGAGTTGGTGATGGACGGGGAAGCCTGGCATGCTGCAGTCTATGGGGTGTCAGAGTCAGACACGCTTGAGTGACTGAACTGAACTCAACACCGCCACCTGGGAGAAGCTGATATGGCTCTTATTTCAGAGATGTGGGTTCCGAGAGGTAAGATGTCCAGGCTCACAGGTGCTAACAAACAGCCATGGTCAAAGTTCTAGCCTGACAGTGAAGTTTATGCTCTTACGTGTCCCAGGTAAATGTGAGGCTTTAAAACTGGAAAGTACTGTCAAGTATCATTTCACTGTTTTATGAAAATACTAGTCAGCCACAGATGAACAACTGAGTTTTATTCAGTCTCTCCCAAATATTGTTGACTGTCTTTGGACTCTGTGCCCTGTGCCAGAAACCCTGGGTGTCATCAGGGACCATTTTAGAGAAAAGGTAAAACTATAGATAATCTTTTCAACCTTCCTGAAAGTCTTTTTTTCATTGGTTTTCTTTGACTAAGAGGTTTTTTCATAAACTCTTGCAGTGATTCTATATTTTTAACATGTAGTTTATACACCTCCTTTTTTGAAGGAACACATCTATGATATAAAATGGGAAACACCTGTGTGGGGGGGCACATTTATGAGTAAACAGTAAGCTGCTGTCACAAGCAGTTAAAACTAAAATGCCTTTGTCAAACTGAGTTAACAAAGTATCTTTTGTGACACAGAATCCTTGACACATTCATCATGGTTGTGTGGATTCTCTCAGAACTCTAAGCACTGGCTGACTGGAACCAGCTTCCCTGTTGTGTGCACAAATGAATCCATTTCCACAGTGCCCTGCATGGTCTTGCCTGAGCCACACGCTCGAGTTGGAGCTGACCCCACTGACCTGCTCCGAAGTGTGGGGCTCTGAGATCTAGCAGAGGTAATAAATTTGTTCTGGTACAGAATCAGAGAGGTGACCATCTATCCCAAACCCTCACTTTAGAGGAGGAGGTAGAACCAGTGGGGTTAAGAGGTATGGGCAGGTCACTGAGCTCATCAAGTGGCAGAGCCGGTACTAGGATGACAGTCTGGCTCCTGATGAACAAGGAAACTGTTGTAGACGTGACTGGAGCTCACTGAGATTTCTGCTTCTCTTCTTCCAGGCACAGGGGAGGATTGGCCTGAAGTTAGGTGTGGCCATGTGATTTGCTCTGGCCAACAAAATACGAATGGATTTCTGTCACTTCTGAGCAGTGCATTTAAGAGCCGTGTTGTAATCATCCATGTTCTCTTCCCTTGATGTAGTGAATCCTGAAACTTTGCATTGAGGTATTGACTTGATAAGATAGTAGAGCCTCTGTCTTCATGTAAAGACTCTGGGATGCAGAAGCTCCCAGCCAGTCTGCTTTTGATGTGTAGTATGAGCAAGACTGTTCTGTAGCATAACTAGCCTATCCTGACCACCAGACAGGATGGACCAATGTACAGGTTAGTGTTTGGGACCATGCAAAGAGTGTATGGATGTGAGAGTTGGACTATGAAGAAAGCTGAGTGCTGAAGAATTGATGGTTTTGAACTGTGGTGTTGGAGAAGACTCTTGAGAGTCCCTTCGACAGCAAGGACATCCAACCAATCCATTGTAAAGGAAATCAGTCCTGAATATTCATTGGAAGGACTGATGCTGAAGCTGAAGCTCCAATACTTTGGCCACCTGATTTGAAGAATTGACTTGTGGGGAAAGACCCTGATGCTGGGAAAGATTGAAGGTGGGAGGAAATGGAGATGACAGAGGATGAGATAGTTGGATGACATCACCAACTTGATGGACATGAGTTTGAGTCAACTCCGGAAGTTGGTGATGGACAGGGAGACCTGGTGTGTTGCAGTCCATGGAGTTGCAAAGAGTCGGACACGACTGAGTGACTGAACTTAACTCAGAGTGTATCTCTCATTTAAGAATAAACCAGGACCTCTTTTCCATTCCCCAAGGAAGTGGCAGAGTGGACTTGGGGTCAGAGAGATCTAGGTTCCCATCACAGCTTACTCAGGGCTGGCAGTGTAACCCAGATCACAAATCTGAAAAGCAAGGGTCATGGTCTCAGCCTGGTGGGATTAATCTGAACATCAGTTGTCTGAGGTAGACCATAGGACAGCTCACAAATGTTTGTCGATTCCACACGCAGAAGCCTGTCCACTGACAAAAACAAACCCGAAGAAAAACGTTAAAACTCCTGTCCAGTCTTTTTTCAACACCTCTGACTTCTTTGAAGGAATCCTGTTGTACAGAATCTCAAGAGAGCTAAGAGCCTCTGCATTTCGGGTTCTTTAAAACGTGGGACCTCTTAATGGATGCAAGAAGGTTTTAGAGCAGACTCTACACATTCTCATTTCCCTCTGGACACAAACTGTTGTAATGAAAATAAGATGATGAAGTTGGGGGGAGAATGATTGAGCAGAACTAGTACATTAAATTTTCCCCCGCTGGTTTAAACAGAAGTATCTGGAAGATTCTCTTTGTGAACCAGGCTTCATTTAAAGTCTCAGAAGCATGGTTGGGGGGTAGACTTTTGCTCAGAACATTGCTAATTAACTGAACTGTAAAACTGAATTCTATACCAAGAGTTTTCTGATCTAGAGAGGAGTCTGTGGCCAGTTCTATTTTTTTTTAACTTTTTATTTCAGTATTAGAATAGAGCTGATAGACAAACAATGTTGCAGCAGTTTCAGGGGAACAGCAAAGGGACTCAGCCCTACACACATGTATCCATTCTCCCCTGACTCCCCTCCCATCCAGGCTGCGGTTCAACATGGAGCAGAGTTCCCTGTGCTATACAGTAGGTCCTTGTTGATTATCCATTTTAAACAGAGTGTGTGCACGTCCGTCCCAAACTCCCTAACTATCCTTTTCCTCATCCCTCCCCTCACAACCATAGTTCCTTCTCCAAGTCTGAGTCTCTTTCTGTTTTGTAAGTAAGTTCATTTGTATTCTTTCTAGATTTGTGCCAGCTCTTTCTGGTTACCCCTTGAAACATAGTATTTGTGGGAAATATTCCCATCCTGTTTGGGATGTGTTTAGGAGCTATTTTAATAACATTAAAAATGCAGAAGTCAGTTTTCCTGTGGTGTCTTGAGTACTAATTCATGCCAAACTTTAGAATGGGTATTTTCTTTCTTTCCATTAGGCTCTTATCTATATAGATTCATTTCTTCACTGGCTATATAGTTATATAATTAAAGCTAATTGGGGCCATTTCAATTAATCGAATGGCTTTGAAGTAGAATTTTTAAGGTCAAAAGAAATTTGAACACCTGGAGTCTTGTTGAAGTCTTGGTGGAATTAATATATTTATGAAGTCTCATTATGCTCTTAAAAAAAATTAGGCCAGGTTTGTGGGCGATCAGGACCCTGGGAGTGGCAGTCATAGCTTCCATTTCAACTTTAAGCAGAGGAAGATTTCACAAATTCCAGTTGTAACCTAATTCTGCAGTTAGATGGAGTTATGGGGAAATTTGTTTAATTGTGAAAAATGTCACAGTGTTTTCTAAGGAAAACAGCTCCCTAAATCCTTGTATGGCTGTCTTCCACTTACACCTTCCTCACCTTCCCAATCTCTGTCTTTCCTCTAAGTCTGTACACTGAATATCAGATAGCCTTAGCAAAGTTTTCAAGAAAAATGTCGTTTGCAGAACCTCTCGGTTCAAGATGGACATTTCTGCATGTCTGTGTGAGCATTTGGCTCCTAAGATGCTTTGTTTCCTGCTTAGGTTAAGATTTGACAGAATTACATGGCTAGAGCATCAAGAATACCTTGAGAAATGTCTTTTTCTGATAAACTCTTGTATCCTTCATTCTGGGCCTCCAATATTGGATACTTTATCAATTACTCAAGAGAAAACATTTTAAATTCATACCAGGAACCATTTCAGTGGTCTAATTGGAAGAGCCAGTGGCTTTTACACACATTAAAACCCTTCAAGGTGGAGGAGGCAGAGATCTATAAGAATCTTGAGCCTTGTTAACCCATTTGCGTCTGATTCTTGGAGGCAACTTCCTGGCACATTGCCCTCACATCACACAACAACACTGTTGAACAGAACCTGCTGCTCTGTGTTTCCAGAGAGAAGGTTGCACATCAGCGATGCAAAGATCCCAACCAGGCAAGTGTGGGGTTGCTGAGAAACTAGAGCACAGGGTCCTGTGGATGCAGCAGAAGGTAGCATGCTCATCCCGCTCCTGAGCACAGCATAAAGCCTGGGTCAGAGGCGTGACTGCTTCTGAGAGTGGCTCCAAGGGGAGTTGCCATAAGACACTGGGCACACCTGTGCTGTGTGGCTGTCACAACATCAGGATGGGTGTTAAAAGGACCCTCTTATAAACAAGGGACAGTTTTGACGCAGTCACAGGAGGACCTGATCCAGACACTCAGGCTCACCCATTATCCTACACAAAACAGACTGCAAATTTTAATCCAATAAAGCTAAACTGCCTCGTTTGCCATCACAGACACAAATCTAGAACTGGCCGAAATGTTATTTCCCCTGTGCCCCACTAAAATATCAACAAAACCAAGTTGATTGTCTGGTCTGTATGGTTTCACTTTGAGATACTGTCCACTAAGTCCTTTTACAGAGTAGATTAAGTTGAACTTGGTTGATCAAGCAAAATTGCTGATCTACCTTTAGCACTCAATTAGCCAGGGGTTATAGCTCCAAGAATACACAGACATATGGATCAGACATGGGGACTTAAACCTGAATTGGGAGCCTGAAAGGATTTAAAGCCAACTGTATCTTTCCTCCAAATGTCTGAGGAAGGGCATGTAGCCCAAAGGAGACAGTCCCCAGAGCGCTGGGTATTTGGCCAGTGCCTTTTTATGAGGTTGTAACTCAGTTCTCTGGAGAAAGAGAAAAAAGATATAAAGCTGCTTATTAAGGAAAATACCCAGGATCATGTCTAGGGGGCCAGCTCTCAGAGCATATGACTTAGTTTCCTGATACAGATCTTCTTCAGTTAAGCTGGACTTGATTGATCAAGCAAATGGCTGATCATCTTCCTTCTCCCATGACTGAAGGGTAGCATTTGTGTAGGATCTTAATTCTTTTACAAAATGCTTTGTGGTAATTGTGTCTTTTGATTCCTACCACAGACCATGCTATGCAGGTAATAATAATCCCATACAGAGCATATGATTCACACACAGAAGGAAAGCGTGTCCTGAGATGGAGGTTGCAGACAGTGCCCCAGCGGTGTTCTCAGCCTTCAAAGCTCACACTCCCTTTCGTGTCTGCCTTACCCTCTCAAGTGTCCTCGTGGAGCAATTCTGACCAGAGGGTCCGGGAATGAAAGCATCTCTCCATATTTTAGCATCTTTCTTTGTTGGTAAATACTATTGCCAACTTCATGGTCTTCCCTGGTGGCTCAGTGGTAAAGAATATGCCTGCAATGCAGGAGACCAGGGTTCAATCCCTGGATCAGGAAGATCCCCTGGAGAAGAAAATGGCAACCCACTCCAGTATTCTTGTGTGGGAAATACCATGGACAGAGGAGCCTGGTGGGCTACAGTCCATGGGGTTGCAGAAGAGTTGGACACCACTTAGCGACTTCACCACCTCCACCACTATATATATATTTATATTTAGCCAACTTTTCACCATGGTTTCTAATGCATTTCAACACAAACTGCTTACACAGACCTTTTCTCTAGGACAAAGTGAGTGGTGATGCTGATGATGGTTTTTCAGCACTCATTTTGAGGACAAATACATTGGCTGCTGGAGCATCCTCTAAGCCGTTTGACTGTTGAATACAGCAACCCCCTTGCCTAGTGAGTGCGTTTGGGTGTTAGCAGTGGAATGTTGTTCATGACAGAAGATACCTCGGCAAATCTGGGATTGAAAGGTAGTAGTTGGCCATTCTCTATGATAGAGATACCCACTTTAATATGTAAAGTAAGGCTCTGATGCTTCAAGGGTTTCCCCCAAGTTCCTAATTATTGTCTTATTTATCCAGCTGCCACTGGGTTTGAAAACTGTATTTGGTGCTCTACCTTTATTGCAATGTGTATGCCTTTTGGAAGAAGGGATTAAGGTAGAAAGCAGTGATGCCCTGTCCCACCACATGGGTCTCCCCCACTACAATCTCCCTGGCACTGCCCTTGAGAGGAAGAGGAAGCCCGAGGCCTCAGTGGGCCCTACCTTTAGACTCACACATGGTTACAGTATCCTTTGGCCAACTTAGCATTTGATGGGCAAGCACTTTGTGCTTCCTGAGGCAGACTGGGTAACGTCAGCATCGTTGTTGCCTTCTAGAAGAAATGGGCTAACGCTGATCCCGGGGCCAGGAGAGCTAGAGCTGTTTCTCTAGGCTTTCCTGTGCTGATTTCCCCACGAGCAGCAGCAGGCCCCGTCTCTCGGCAGTTTGTCATCATCTTGTTACCATAAAAATCACATCCCAGTTTGGGCTGCAGGGCTCAGATAATGCACAAGCACCATGTTAAATGTTATGATGTGAAGCATCATTTATTCCTTCAACAATTCCTTTCAGAGCTGGGCTGTGGCTTTGCAAAATGCTCTTTCTCCCTGGCTCTTTTCTTCTCCCAAATCCCTTTCTCTTGCTCTCTTTCTCCTATTGACCACTTGTTAAATCTTTTTGTTTGTTTCCCCCCTTTCTCCTGGGACCCTCCGACAGGCAGGCTTGCCAGATTCATTTTCTGATCAAAGCTGTTTGATTTGGTCAATTTTGCCACATTGGAGACGTTCTCTATTACAGAGATAAATAGCTTTGGGCTAACTGTCAACGAAAACTTGTAAGCTAATAAATTATTCCAATTTCTTCCCGCGGATTTCTCTGGAGACAGCCCTAGGAAATACACTTTTTGATTAGTAAATTTCTCTGTGTGTGTGTCTGGACATTCAAATGTGTCGGCTTTGATTAGCACCATTGCTTTTCAAGTCGACGTGGGCTGAGGGGCTGTCAGTTGCAGGCAGCCCTGATGCATAATGCATCAACTGGGCCCGGAAACAGGAGCCTCTTCCAAGACTGGAAAGGCGGGAAAATTGCTCTAACAACCCTGCTGGCTTACTCTGCACCAAAGGGAGCTCAGCTTGAAAGTCTTGACAAGACTTGCTCGGGCTGCAGTGGAAGCCACCCACACTGGGCAGAGAGTTTGAAGAGACCACGATCAAGGGCCTGCCAAGAGCCAAAGCCGCTGCTCCATCTGCTCCGGCCACCGCCGCCTCCTCCCACAGTTTGGCCCTCGCATCCTCACCCACGTTTCCCACTCTGTCATCCTGGAGTCTTTGGGCAAAGGCCAGCCCCTTCCAGGCAGGCCCCGAGTTCCCTCAGCCTCCCCTTGGATTCCAGTTTACCGTTTGTCTAGTTAAGGGCCCTTGGGTTGTTACAGAAACAATATTTTGGCTATAACAAATCAATCGGTGCGTGTGAACACAAACATACAGATCATTTATCAACTGAAAAATACCCTAAATTATGACCTTTCTAAAACCTATCAGAAGGGCGAGTGAATGCATAACGTAAATTAAAGTTTGAAGGGTCAGCGGTTTTTACTTTCACTATTCATCTTTCTTTCACCTTATAGGTTTAAGAACAAGAGGGCTGTGTAATTACATTTCAATGGGGTGCAGCGGTTCATTATTCCCGGCTATACCAATCTGCTGCAACATTTCCAATGCAGTCAGGTACATTTTAGCAGATGTTAGTTGGTATAAGACCATACTTGCTCTTTGGGACTGGTAACATCTTTTAATGCATAACAGCACTATCATCTCAATTTTGAAAAGGCTAAAAGGGTGAGGGTATTTTTCTCAGATCAATATAGTTGTTCAGATTTTATAAAGGTGGCAAAGCCCATCTGGTAGTTCTTCCCAGATAGTGCTCACCCTTTGCCTCTAGTCAGTAGTCCCCTTTCTCTGATCACCGTTTCCCCAAGTCCCCACCACCCATGCATCAGTAGACATGGTTTTGTGCTAGAGCCCACTGCACTGATGGAAATGGGTAGCTTCCAACAGAAAACCCATCTGCTGCCAGTTATCTGGCCTTGGCAGGGGTGTGTTGGTGGCCTTGTGTTCGGTCTATCCGCAGAGCCCGTAGGAACCTTCAGAAATGACTGGTGTGCTCTGCTCCAGAGTCCACGGGCTTGCTGGCATCAGCAGAGGCAGGCTAAAGAGACCTCTTGTGTCCTGAAGAAATTCTGAAATGTGGAAACAACCTTAACAGTGTTTTTCAAGCAAACAAGCCAAGCCCAGAGCAATGGATAAAACTGAGTTCCATTTAAACTGAAATATGTGTGTGAGTGAAAATGTATATGAATGTATGCATATACGTGTGTGCGCACATGAATGAATGTGTATGAAAATCCACAGATAAAGGGCTGGGAAAATGTACATCAAATGGCAGAGTAGTTGTGACTGAGGAGGGAACTAGTGCAGAATTATCACTTCTGTATTTCTGCAATGTTTGACCCATAAGATTGTATTTGTATTTTACTTGTTGATAAGAAAGAAAAAAAAAGGAAAGGTGGAAGGTAGGGAGGGAGAAGAAAAGGAAGAGAGGAAGGAAGGAACTTTTATTTTTATTGTTTTAATCGTGGTAAAAATACACATAACAAAACAAAATACACATAACAAACTTATCATCTTTACTATTTTTAAATGGACAGCTCGGTAGCATTAGGTACATTCACATTGTCGTGCAACCCATCCCCAGAACTTTCCCTTCTTGTAAAACTGGAACCCTGTATTCATTAAAGAGCAGTTCCCCATTGTTTCCTGCCCCAGTTCCTTTCTCTTGCTATGACTTTGACCACTCTGAGTGCCTCAAGCAAGTGAACTCATACGGTATTTGTCTTTTTGTGACTGGCTTATTTCACTTAGTGTTACATCCTCAAGGGTCAACCATGCTGTGGGACCAGGTGTCAGTTTTTCCTCCCTTTTAAGGCTGAATGAAAAGACCCTGATGCTGGCAAAGATTGGGGGCAGGAGGAGAAGGGGACGACGGAGGATGAGATGGTTGGATGGCATCACCAACTCGATGGACATGAGTTTGAGTGAACTCTGGGAGTTGGTGATGGACAGGGAAGCCTGGTGTGCTGCAGTCCATGGGGTCGCAAAGAGTCGGACGTGACTGAGCGACTGAACTGAACTGACTGAAGCCTGAATGATATTCTGTTGTATGTACACATCATATTTTGGTTTTCCCTTTATCTGTTGGTGGACTCCTGGGTCACTTGTAGTTGGCCATTCTGAATAATGCTGCTGTGGACAAGGGCATGCAAATATACCTTTGAGACTCTGCTTTCAGTTCTTTTGTGTATATGCCTAGAAGTGGAGTTGCTGGATTATATGGTAATTCTCTCTTTAGTTTTTTGAGGGAAGGACTCTTTCTTAATAAACAAACTTTACTACTGTCCTAGACTCACCCAGGATTTAGGACCTAACTACTTGCAGCTCCACACATGAATAGCTGATGCCAAGAAAGCCAACCCCCATCCTAGCTGGACTGGGAGAATGCCCCAATGCCCAGGAGTGTGAAAGACTTCAAGTTACCCACCAGGCCACCCCTGACAGTGGTTTTTGTTAAAATGGTAATTCTTAGTGGATTTATTGTTTGAGCTCCCTGAATTCCTGCCAGGCAGATCAGCAATGAGAAGTTAGATAGCTCCATCAGGAGCCCGCCCCTAGGTAGTGGCCATCTGTGCTCCGATTGGTCCAAGGCACAGACAGCTAGATCACACTGCCTCCACCCCATGCGAGGTAGTGACCATAAAAAGCTATTTCCTGTAAGTGGTGTTTGCCTAATCTTGGCCAAGGGTTCAGAACCCTATAGAATTGTGCAACTAGACAAAAATAAGAGGATCCTTTCTAGCATTGAGTTTTATCTTCAGAAGTGAATGGGACGTGAATCCGCCTGTTGGGAAATGTTATTTTCCAAAGTAAAATCTATGCTTGGTGTGACCTGAGTTGGACCCTCAGCTTGCTCCTGTGCATACATTCACAGGAA